>NW_022589705.1:96654271-96793313 GCF_004348235.1 Phoca vitulina | reverse complement strand
TGCAGGTGTGCATGCATGTGCGGGGGTGTGTGCATGCACGTGTGAGACTGTGTATGTGTGTGCATGCATGTGGGGGGTGAGCATGTGTGTGAGGGCGTGCGCGTGCATGCACGTTCAGTTCCGCAGAGCGAGTGAGAGTCCACAGATGGAGTTCTCCTGGGTCGGTTTGCCTGGGTCGGTTTGCCTCACGAAGAATTGAGGTCTTCCAACAGCTGGACAAGCGGCCGCTGCTCGCTGGTTTTGAATTCAGAAGGCATCTCCCCACAGACTTACTTTAAGTACGATAAGCACACCTCCTCGGGCAGCCAACGAAAGCTCATTCAGTCCGAAGCAGTGTCAAGAGAGGCTGCATTTGCCATGAGGACCACTGCACCAATATGTACATGAGGAAATACCAATCCAGAACCTAGGAATAGTTGAACCCAAGAATGATGAAGAGACAGGATTCTGGGAGAAATTACGGAGAGGGGGTTTAACTGGAAAACTCAGTTAAAATCCTCCCCCCTTTCTAGCGTTCCGGGGAGTGTTCAGGGCATTTTAACTGGAAAATTTTAGACGTTTGTAACAGAATATGTATTATGTGTGGCTGTCCTTTTCTCAGATGGAGCCACCATCAGGGTCCTTCTGATGAGACAGAGACAAGGAGGGATTTTCGAGAGAAAATGGTGGAGACTGTGAAGTCTGGCCCAGGAGATGGAACCAAGTGGACGTGTTGTACAGAAGCAACGGTGTCGCTGGGAGCAGTGAGCTGGTCGTGAGCAATAGCTGGGTTTCCCGAGGGGCCGGTGGCACTCGCTTGTGCCAGGTCAGCCCTGGAGGGAGAGGACCGTGTTTTGCTTACGGATGTATCCCGAGTGTCTGCTCCACAGAAGGCTCCCTATAAACACTGAACGCAGGAATGAATGAGTGAAGGACGGAGTGACTGGACAGCAGCCCTGGGAGGGAGGCACGTTACTGTCTCCATTTTTCAAAGCAGGAACTGGAGACACAGAGAGGTGTGCATCCGAAGGCACAGCACGCGCTCGGGGTAGAGTGGGGACCAGCCCCTGGCCACGGGGTGCCAGAGGCCATGCCGCATTGCCTGCCTCTTGATCCAGGACCTGCAACCCTGAGATGTGAGGTCGAATTCCTGCCTGAGATAGGATATGGAGAAGAGAGTGCAAGATCATGGCAACAGGTGGGGGTGACAGCAAAATTAGCGTGCGTGGGCATGGAAGGGCAGGAGACCAGAACTGCCCGTGTGAGCCACCAGGCGGTGCCATCAGCTTCCAGGGCTGGGGTGGGGAGGAAGGTAAGGAGGTGGAGCAGGTGGAGTCTGAATCGGAAGTGGTGTTTGGAACACAGGAAGTACCTACCACTAACCCCGTGTTTGTGTGTCCTGAAAAGCAGAAGCCGTCAGAATGGGAGCATAAATAGAAGAAGGGCTTCTTCCCCATTTATCCAAAATGCAGGAAGAGATTCCACAAGTGACTTCACTGTTACTAAAAATACCACAGGACCCCAGCGTGCGCGGACCAGGGTCAGCTCTGAGCCCAGGGCGGACCCCAGGGAAGGACAGCTGCAGCTGGGGGGCCTCCTGATGCCAGACACCCCCAGTGCTGCACCCCCAGGCCGTCCATAGCACCTGTGACGTGGAAGCCAGACCGGGGGGGGGTGGGGGGTGGGGGGTGGGGACACGCCTTATTGTCTGCGTCCCCGCCCAATTCGGAGCCTGTCAGGTAGCACTCCGGAAATGGTTGTGCTGAATGAATGAACGAATGAATGAGCAGAATGAATGCATAAATCAGCAAATGAGCTGAATGAATGAATGAGAAAAATGAGCAATTGAAAGATCACCGACTACAGATCACATTCAACCCAAGGAAGCTGCTCCACTGGCAAGTTGTAGGGCCCACATCTGAATAACAATCTGGTTCATAATCAGTCACAGCTGAAGCTGGGGAAGGCGCGCATGTCCAATCCAGAGCCAGGTGAGCTAGGTGATTTGTCAGATAACAAAACTGATGCTCACAATACAATTACCTTGCTATATCTGTTGGAGAGTGACATTTAAGAAGACAGCCTCCTCACAAAAACAGACACATAGATCAATGGAACAGAATGGAGAGCCCAGAAACGGACCCTCAACTCTATGGTCAACTCATCTTCGACAAAGCAGGAAAGAATGTCCAATGGAAAAAAGACAGCCTCTTCAACAAATGGTGTTGGGAAAATTGGACAGCCACACGCAGAAGAATGAAACTGGACCACTTTCTTACACCATACACAAAAATAAACTCAAAATGGATGTAAGAACTAAATGTGAGAGAGGAAGCCATCAAAATCCTAAGAGAATAACACAGGCAGCAACCACTGTGACCTCAGCCTCAGTAACTTCTTGCTAGACACGTCCCCAGAGGCAAGGGAAACAAAAGCAAAAATGAACTTTGGGACTTCATCAGGATAAAAAGCTTTTGCACGGCAAAGGAAACAGTCAACAAAACCAGAAGACAACCTACAGAACGGGAGAAAATATTTGCAAATGCTTTATCCGATAAAGGGCTAGTATCCAAAATCCATAAAGAACTTATCAAACTCAACACCCGAAGAACAAAGAATCCAATCAAGAAATGGGCAGAAGACATGAACAGACATTTTTCCAAAGAAGACATCCAAATGGCCAACAGACACATGAAAAAGTGCTCAACATCGCTCAGCATCAGGGAAATACACATCAGAACCTCAATGAGATACCACCTCACACCAGTCAGAATGGATAAAATTAACAAGTCAGGAAACGACAGATGTTGGCGGGGATGCAGAGAAAGGGGAACCCTCTTACACTGCTGGTGGGAATGTAAGCTGGGGCAGCCACTCTGGAAAACAGTATGGAGGCTCCTCAAAAAGTTGAAAATAGAGCTACCCTGCAACCCAGCAATTGCACTACTGGGTATTTACCCCAAAGATACAAATGTAGGGATCCGAAGGGACATGTGCACCCCAATGTTCATAGCAGCAATGTCCACAATAGCCAAACTATGGAAAGAGCCCAGATGTCCACTGACAGATGAATGGATAAAGCTGTGGTATATATACACAATGGAATATTACTCAGCCACCAAAATAAGAAATCTTGCCATTTGCAACTATGTGGATGGAACTAGAGGGTATTATGCTAAGCGAGATAAGTCAATCAGAGAAAGACAATTACCATATGATTTCATTCATGTGCAGAATTTAAGAAACAAAACAGAGGATCATAGGGGAAGGGAAGGAAAAATGAAATAAGATGAATTCAGAGAGGAAGATAAACCCTAAGAGACTCCTAACTGTCGGAAACAAACTGGGTTGCTGGAGGGGAGGGAGTGGGGGATGGGGTAACTGGGTGATGGGCATTCAGGAGGGCACGTGATGGAATGAGCACTGGGTATTATATACAACTGATGAATCACTGAACTCTACCTCTGATGCTAATAATACACTATATGTTAATTTAATTTAAATTAAAAAAAATTTAAAAAGACAGCCTCCTCCCAACCCCAACAGCCAGCATGCAAATCTGAGCTGGGACAGGGGAGAGAACCATGATGAACTGCAAAACCTCACACACAAAAAATCAGCATTTTATGGACTGAATTCACAGACTTCTAGTGCCCAGATAAGGGGGCAGGCCCGGTTGCACCATGGGTGTCTATTATGAGACTGTGCCCCAAATCAGGGATTTATCCCAGGTACTGGGAACAGTGACTAATATGGGCAATGGGCAACTAGGATGGGGAGCAATCCCACACTCTGCTGCACATGGAGGTCTGGGAAGAGGTCGGGGTCTGCTCCACGGGGTACGGCCTAGGAGAGCAGGGGCTGTGAGGGTCCAAGCTGCAGGAAGGCTCTCACTACTTCCATTAATCTATACCCCCCCACAGAGGCCATGGCTGATTCAATGGGAAGTGACAGCAAGGTAGGCTTTAGGGTTCACTACATGGAAAATCTCTGTCCAAAACTCAAGTGTTTGGCCTTGAATCAGGGAGGTCTCCTTCGGGGCACCTGGGTGATTCAGTCAGTTAAGTGTCCGACTCTTGATTTCAGTTCAGGTCATGATCTCAGAGTCATAAGATCGAGCCGTGTGTTGGGCTCTGTGCTGGGTGTGGAGTCTGCTTGGGATTCTCTGTCCCTCTCCCTTTGCCCCTCCCCCCCCCAAAAAAAAAGAAAGAAAAGGGAGGTGTCCTGGTGCCTTCAGAGCTGGAAACAGCGGGGTCCTCTGGGGTCCCGCGTGTCAAGGGACTTTTGGTGTCTGCTCAGAGGGAAGAGAGCTGATCTAAAGTCAAGATTATAATAAGATGTGGGCTTCAAGCGGTCTTCTCCCTCTTCATAGTAGGGAGAGGAACCAGCCGGGACACATCGCTGCGTGGGGTTGGTTCTGAGACGCTCCTGTCATCTGTAGCTGGGAGAAAACCATGAGGTCACGAGGCCCATGCAGAAATAAGATAATGAAAAATCTCATCCGGTCCTGACATGTTTGTAAGGACTGTTACTGGAAAACAGTACCGAGGGCGGTAGACACAATACGTTACAATCCATGTGTCCACTGAGAAAAGTAAATTCTGTTAAAAACAATCCCCGGGGGCGCCTGGGTGGCTCAGTGGGTTAAGCGTCTGCCTTCGGCTCAGATCATGATTCTCCAGGTCCTGGGCATTCAGGAGCCCCCCACGTTGGGCTTCCTTTTTTTTTCTTTAAAGATTTTATTTATTTATTTGAGAGAGAGAGTGAGAAAGAGCATGAGCGGGGAGAGGGTCAGAGGGAGAAGCAGACTCCCTGCTGAGTGGGGAGCCCGATGCGGGACTCGATCCCGGGACTCCAGGATCATGACCTGAGCTGAAGGCAGTCGCCTAACCGACGGAGCCACCCCGGCGCCCCACGTTGGGCTTCCTGCTCAGCAGGGAGCCTGCTTCTCCTTCTCTCCCTCCCTAAACCCCTCCCCACTGCTCGTTCTCACTCTGTCTCTCAAATAACTAAAATCTTTAAAGCAGACAGACAACCCCCGCCGTGTGGAAAGCCCCCTGCCCAGCCGGCAACTGTTTGCGGCTCACTGGGCTACAGAGCAGCCAAAGCTTCCGGCCCTCCTCGACACCCCGGTCCCCACCTCCTGCTCCCTTTTCTACACTTCAGTCTGAAACGTCCAGCACCCGAGCCTCCCACACCGTGCCCCTTCCCAGGGTCGCGCTGGGAAACCGTGTCACTTCCTCCCCACGCAGGCACAAAGGGGGCCGCCCGTGACGGGAACATCACTTTGGCAAATTACAGTCTGTTGTGTGCTGTCCTCATTACCCAGGATTCGCCATTTAAAAAATGACAACAAAATTGTAGATTTGCCGTCCTTGGACTCCGCATCCATTCCAGGAATTATGGGAAGGAAGAAAATGAGACCTGCTCGGCCACCAACATACAGATAAACGGCGGGCACCGGAGATATTTTTGAATCTAACATTTAACTGCTCATGGGCTTTTTAAGTATCGACAACATGTTGGCTGGCTTAAAAATAGAGGGTTAAATTTATTCTCCCAGGCCCGACTGGCTGCCTGGGTCACGCTCGCCTCCAAACCCAGAGCGGCGCTTAGCAGCTCAGAGCCCAGCACTGCCACGGCCTGCGCTGTGGGTGATGATTTCAGATGCCCCCGTTTCTATATTTAATCCCAGCTGACGGAGTGTGGGTGCCAGCCTCCTATATTAAGAAAACAATAGTAAGTTCATCCTACTTTAACTAGTCCACCTCTCAGCAATGGCAACGGGTTATTCTGAGAGCCAGCTGAGTGACAACCTCCCAAGACAGTGTGGCGTCTCCCTCCCAGGTTCCAGATGTACCTGTGGGCACCTCTGTGAAAAGCGACCAAGGGCAGGGGAATACTAGGTAAGGTAATTAGTAAGGATTATTTTTGGCAATTAATACACAGGGTAGTAAAGATGATGGGTTTCTAATGTCAAAATATCAAAAGCGGGAACTGTGGCAGAGGCCTCAGGCACAGCTGGACTGTGGTTCCCACGTGCCCGGGAGCCGGGGACAGGGGCCGCCTGGCCGTGTTTCACCCCTCACGTTCTGTGTCAGGTCACAACTGAATGTGCTTACTGCTGTTTGAGAATCGATGCTTCCCTCTTCCGAACAAGGCAGCAGGGAAAGTAGGGCAGGCGGATTCCTGTCCCAACTGCCACAGAGATTATGGATCAGGTGGCGGTGCTACGCTCAGCCCCTCCCTGCTCCCCACTCTGGGAAGGGCAGGCTGAGGCCTGGAGTCCACGCAGGGCCGGGTGCCATCTCGGAGGGCCGAGAACCACTCCAGGGAGTGTCAGCTTCCTCGAAGGAAAGACTCGAGTCAGGGTGAAGAGTAATACTTAAGAATTCAAGAGTGCAAGATGCTCGTGATACTGAACAGGGAAGACACCGTGAGGGGCCATCAGTGGTCCTAATGATGCAGCTAAAGGGGCAGCAAAAGCTAACGAGTCCGGCGCCAAAGACAAAACATCCCAGCACATCTGCAGTGAAGGACATCCTGCTGCTGCACGGCGGACTGGGTTTCTCAAGCAAAACACGCCACATTTCTGGACAAAGAGGAGGACTGCTGGCCAGCCACACACGTCCCCAGCTGGAGGAAGGCACCGAGAGGGCCAGTGGGCAGGAGGACACCAATCCGTGGGACAGGCATCAGCAGGGCGGTCAGACCCCGCGGCGCGCGCCCCCCCGGCAGCCCAGGAGGGGCGGGAGCTCCTGCCAGCCCACGGCACCTGGGGTGCCCTGCGTCCCGGAGCCATCTGGGTGGACAGGAAGCTGCTCTCTGGGGCTTTAGCTGCAGAGAACAACATTTTCAAAACCAAAGGTTCTTAGAAAGTGAGAAGTGGGAGGAGCGCTCAGCTGCATGATGAAGAGACTGGGGGCCCAAACCAGCATTTGCTTGCTCATCTCAGGACCCCCCTAGACCCGTTCTTCAAAAGTCAGAAACGTGCCTCACTCGCCTCTTTTCTCCCTCCTCCCCAACCAAGGGCTTGGCACACTGTCTACCATGCAGCAGGGCCCCCGTTAAACTGGAAAGGAGCATCTGTGCCTTATTCTGTATTTTGCATGAAATCAATTCCTCCCACAGGTGCAAAACACTGCTCATTCCCAACTGCCCCATGGAATCCAAGCAAACAAGAGCATCTGGGCTGGAGGCCTCCTCCTGCACCTTGCCTCCCAGATGGCCTCTGCTTGGGCCACCAGCCTTCCCTCCGCCTGTGTACCACCTGCCTCCCTCCCGCCTCGGCCCGCCCTTTCTTCCTTCTGCCTTCTCCTTCAGGTCCCGGCTGAGCTGTGCAGTCCCCCAGCCTTAGGACCCCTGGTAACATGTGGCCCCTTGGCTGCTGGATGTTTCAGGTGGGCGGTGTCTGTGTTGTGCTCTGCAGCGTCCCTGCGCGTCCCGTGGGGCTGACTCCGCCGCTATGCTGCGGCCGTTCTTCCCACCCAGGGGCCCCTGCACTCTTTCCAGGTCATTCACTTGGCGCCTTGCATGTCTGCTCGGCAGGGGATGCAGCAGTGAGCACATGAGACCAAGTCCCCACCCCGTGAGCCTGCCTTCAGGGTTGGGGGGGGAGCCAACGGGCTCTGTCTGTTAGGGCGTGGTGAGCGCTTGGGCGCACAGTGAGCAGGTCGGGGAGGGGGTCCACCTTTCACAGGGGGCCCAGGAAGACCTACCTTTTCTCCAGTGACCTGCAGAGAAAGGGAAACAGCTGTGCAGTTGTCTGGGCGGCGGCCGAAAGTCAGCAGAGGGAAGAAACGCAGCCCGGGAGGAGGGAGCAGCAGGGGCAGAGCCCGCAGCTGGAAGTGCTCCAGGCGTCTTGGGAAGGCGAGCAAGGTAAGGGGGACCAGGGAGGCATAGGGCAAGGCCTTCCTGGAGGGCCTCATAAGGACAGAAGCGGCACAAATAAAAAGATCTGACCTTGGGGCACCTGGCAGCTCAGTCAGTTGAGCGTCTGCCTCTTGATTTCGGCTCAGGTCACGAGCTCAGGGTGGTGGGATTGAGCCCTGTGTGGGGCTTGCGCTGGGCCTGGAGCCTACTTAATTAACATTCTCTCTCCCCCTCCCCCTCTCTAAAAAAAAGAAAGAAAGATAGATCTGGCTTCTACTGGGAGTGAGATAGGCGCCCCGCAGGGCCTGGGGCAGGCTGGGCCCCACTGCACTTCTGCTCTAAGAGAACGAGGGAGGCTGCAGTGTTGAGAAGACATGGTTCAGGGGAGTCAGGCAAGAGGCCATGTCAGTGGAAATGGGGACCAGAAGGAGATGGTGTTGGTGGTGAGAGCTCACATTCTAATATGTTTGGAAGGTAGAGCCCAAAGGACTGGCTGATACATGAGGTGCGGAGCCTGCCAGAGAGCCAGCTGAGTCCTGGGAGGTCACGGGAATTCTGGCTAGACAACCGAGGGGCCTGGCTGCCACTACAGGGGGAGAGCCGGGGCAGCCCATCAGCCATCCCAGCAGAGGTCCTGAGGACTCAGCTGGAGTCCAGGGAAGAGGTTTGGCTGGAGCTATAAACCCGGGAGCTGTGGGCCTGGGGCAGCATGAGGCCAGATGAGCCTCAGGGGGAGGGAGCTCGGGGAGCATGCATGAAGCCCCAAGGCCACGGTGCAGGGAGGGGAGGGAAGGGGCCTAGGGAGAGAGGCTGAGAGGTTGGGCTGCATGAACTGTGAGCACCAAGACCTGCTCTCAGGCTGGCCAGAGGACTCCTTGACAGGAGGGAAGTGTTGGGAGCAAGCTCCAGAGAGGGCGATGAGAGAGACAGGAGGATGGAGCACAGAGAGCTCACCAAGGCATCAAGCTGAAAGGGAGAATGGAGGAAGGGCGGCGGGGGACGCAGGTGGGCCGGGGAGACCTCTCTGCCAGGAAAGAGATGCCTGGCCTCCAGCTGGCCTGAGGACACCAAGGACACTGTGACAAGTGGAACCTCAGTAACTCTGACTGACGAAGGTTTTATGACAGTCACGATCCCATTATTCTTTTTCCAAAGCAAGTCAACTGCAGAGCTGGGAGCCCTGTCGGGTCAGCAAGGTCACTCTGGAAATCGGGGGCCCCAGCACAGACCGTCAGAGTGCATTAGAGCTAGGAGTAGGGGTCCCCACGGATAAACTTATTTGCAGACTCACAGGGACAGCACAGGATAGAAAACAACTCACCCCGTCCCTTATTTTCTGAACCTGCAGCATTCTCTCCCAGAGCCAATCAATGCTCACGCTCCCCATGTCGTGCGTCCATTCACGGCTCTGACGTGACCCACGGCTAGGGCGTAGCCCCGGCTGAAACCGACCAGGCCCCTGGCCTCGGCAACAGAGGCAGAATCATTCCAGTTGGGTCGGTGACCACCCCACACTCCAGCCAAGTGCCAGGCAGGGTCAGGCAGATGGGTGTGGGCTCCCCTGCGGGACGCGGCTGCTGCAGGGTACTGTAAAGCCAGGCCTGTCCTACAAGTGCCCGCCGACTGGGGCCCAGTCTGGCAGCTTGATCTAAGGACACTGGAGCTCCACACCCAGCTTGATTTACTGCCTGTGATTCTAACCGAGAAAAACTGCTAACAGCTCAGGATACAGCCACTTAGCAGCATCAACTCAAACCGTCTTCCCGAATGATGTCTTTCATTCATTCAGCAGACACTCATCAAGTTCCTTCCATGTAGACTGTACTCTGCAGAGCAGTCGGGAAGGGAGGAAGTCAGGACAAGAGAGCTCGCCATCGCCAGGAAATGAACACCTAAGCATATCTCCGCCGTCTGAAGTGGCAGAAAGGCGGAAATGCATAAGAGAGGAACAAAAATGTGTGAGGGTGCACGAACCATGAGAGACGATGGACTCTGAGAAACAAACTGAGGGTTCTAGAGGGGAGGGGGGTGGGGGGATGGGTTAGCCTGGTGATGGGTATTAAAGAGGGCACGTTCTGCATGGAGCACTGGGTGTTATGCACAAACAATGAATCATGGAACACTACATCAAAAACTAATGATGTAATTATGGTGATTAACATAATATAATAAAATAAAATTAAAAAAAAAAATGTGTGAGGGTGCATAAGGACAAAGTGAAGGTTGCTACTCCCCGGGGAGAGACGGGCTCCCAAGGCAAAATGGAGGAGACGGGACGAGGACCGGACACGCAGAATGGGCACAGGTGGAAGAGCAGGAAGAACGAAGATACGGAGGCAAAAAAGCAAGAGGCACGTTTAGGGAAAGAGAGTCTCGAGGGCAGTGATGAGGCTGGTCGGCATCCTGCAGACAGCAGTGAGGTCCGTGGTTTGAGAGCCACGGGTGCTGCGGGCACAGCCATGCTTTGCCAAGACCGATGTGCTGCTGGGGGCAGGTCAGGGAGGGGAGATGCCAGGGGCATGGGGCCCCAGGACTCGGCAACCCAGGGAGGGAGGGACGGGAAGCGGGGAGGGCTCTGACGGCCCAACATTCACAGGTCCCGTGGCTGTGAGGTGGGACCGGGGGGGGGGTGGTGCAGGGACGTGGGACAGCAGGGGGCCGGGGGTTCCAAGACCGGAGCACACAGCCAGGCCTGCACCACCCCAGCCCCTCTCCTTCCTGGGGGTGGATCTGCTGCTCTTTTTCCAATTCCAGCACTCAGTTATTTTTAATTTTTCTTTTTAGGTAACACAAGTTCCAAGTGACCCACTCTCTCCTCTGAGAACATCTTTAGCCAAACCCAATTCTGACAGGAAATGCTCTCCTTTCTGGTATTTGTAGTTCTGGATCGTTTAGAAATCCAGACTTGACTCTCTCTTTGACCAGGGCTTATTTAGATGACTGTCTTAACTTGCAGGTGGTTACGTTCTTGTTCTGGAAGCTTAGGCTTCACAGGTCCCACACTGGGGAATCCAAAATTAAGAAGCACTTTGTGGTCAAGTAAATAATAGCTTACAAACGCCCTACTGGATGTGAGAAAAAGCATGTGTTCTCTGTGTGCTCCCTGCGTCTACTGTAATAAAACTAGTAAACTAAGTAAAAATTACAGTTGACCCTTGGAACACGGTGGGGTTAAGGGTGCCGACCCCCTCACAAACCCGCCTATAACTTTTGACCTCCCCCGAGAACCTACTTAACAGCATACCACTGAGCGGACGCCTCACCCATAATAGCAACCATGGATTAGCACGTACCGTTCATGTGATGTGTATCGTATGCTGTGTTTTTGTTTTTTTTTTTAAGATTTTTTTTTTATTTGTTTATTTGACAGAGAGATAGAGAGCACAAGTAGGCAGAGAGGCAGGCAGAGGGAGAGGGAGAAGCAGGCTTCCCGCTGAGCAGGGAGCCCGATGCGGGGCTCGATCCCAGGACCCCGGGATCATGACCTGAGCCGAAGGCAGCCGCTTAACCAACTGAGCCACCCAGGCGCCCCTATGCTGTGTTCTTACAATAAAGTCAGCTAAGGGAAAGAAAATGACATGAAAATCGTAAGGAAGAGAAAATACACATACGGGCTGTCTTGTTTTTGTTGAAAAAAATCCTGACATAGGTGGACCCGTGCAGTTTAAAACCGTGTTGCTCAAGGGCCTGCTGTTTATAACAACCAGTATTTCCTATGCGCTGGTTGTTTGCCCCGTATTATCTCAATTAATCCCCCCCCAAAACCCCTGTACAGAAAGGGAGACTGTAAGGCCCGGGGGTGGGGGGTAGGTTAGGACAGCCACACAATTCTAGAGGGTGTCATCCGTTCAACAGAAGTGATGAGAAGAACGGCCAAGGGGAGAAATGAAGAGAAAGATCAGGTCCACGGGGCCACTTTCTCAGTGAAGATGCCAAGACCACTCAAGTGGGATAGAACAAATCTATCGGTTGCCACCTGGATAAGGTCACAGAGGCCACGGGGCTGGGCGAGGCACGAGGAGAAAAGATGAAGAGGGAGGAGAAGGTCCAGGACTGGGGGAGCAAGCACACCCAGGCCTCAGGTGACAGGGGGCAATCCGAGATTCAGGAACCACCCCCCCAGAACCCCTCACTGTCAGTGTGGGGAGAGTCACCTGGGAAGCGAGTGAGCATGCAGATGCCTGGGCCCGCCCCGGACTTACCGCAGGCTTCTCGGGGTGGGGCGTGGCATCTGTGTCCACACCCGGGCACTCTGGCGCCAGCACAGATTTGGTGTGGGGGGGCATGAACCCAGGAGGGGACTTGGAGGGAGGCGGGTGTCCAGTGCCCTTGAGAGGTTGGGGGAACGGGGTGAGAGGGCATAGCTGCTGGGTGCGTTGAGACAAAAGCCCTCTTGCTGTGAGTTTCTGGGAGCCCCGAATCACAAGAACCCCCAGGGCACCTGTGGCTCAAAATACAGGTCCCCAGGCCGGGGCCCAGACCTGCTCATCACACCCTCCTGGAGAAGGCCCAGGAATCTGTGTTCCTAACAGGTACCAAGATGACTGCTGAGGGACAGCCAGGTTTAGGAAACCGGGTCAGCCCCAGTTCACTGCCACGTCCCTGCCTTGATTCTCATCTTGAAGCAGAGGCAGTTTTTACCCAGAACCAGATGTGATCATGAACACAGAGCTCTACCACAGACAATCCCACGTCCATTCCTCTGACGCTCTAAAGATCCGGGACAGGTACTGGAGAGGCAACCAGAATCACCCAGGTCAGCCCCTGGGACGAGGGCCCCGAAGGTCCAGCTCTCACGGAAGCTCTGGAAGGTGTGCACTGCGGCGCTGGGGAGGCTGACCGTCCAGAACAGAGCTGTCGCTGCCCCCGACACCCTTCCCTGACTGAGAGTCTGTAAACTTCCTTCCTCTCCCGGCTTTTGGGGTCTTCCATTGGGTAATTAACAGGACAACAATAATTAACTCTAAGAACAAGGTTCTCTGTCATCCAGCTTTTAAGTAGTTAGCGTGAAACACGATGATGGCTGCTCATTTAAGGACGCCTGGGAAGACAACAAGAAAGATTTCTGAGATGGGAATAGTGTTCCAAGGCAGGAAACACACTCTGGGCGCCTAGATCCGAGCTCGGTTCACGGTTCCCAGCTGTGTCCTCTTTCCCAGGGCCACACGTTTACAGCGGTTGTTGGTAACCCAGGCCGACCCGTCCGTCAGAATCCTCGGGGCTGCAGCACTGGGCCTCCCCACGGCATCTGGTCCAACTGGCGGGGCCTGGGATCTGCATTTTTGAGTGACCTGGCGATCCCAGCGCGCAGCAAGGACAAGACCACAATCCACAACCTCTTGGGAAAGTGGACAGACGGACACCATAGGAAGGATGAGCTGGCCACTGGGGCAGACACCCGGAAGTGGGCAAGAAGAGGGTCCAAAGGCCAAATGGAGGGCTGACTCTATGGAAAAGGAGGAATGGAGAGACAGCACCAGAGGAAGGCACCCTGAGGTAGAGGAGGCCTCAGAAAGCTGGCCGTGGCCGGAGCTGCAGGGATGGATTTCAAGCACATGCAACAGGGACTCACCAGCATGGTCCCCAGACCTTCGGACACTTGGGGTACTCCGAACCCCCGGGGGCGGGGCCCAGCCATCCAGAGCGGAGGCTCCGGGGGAGGGTCTGTGAAGCCCAGCTTGGGTGGGGGGGTGACATCACAAATGAGAGGAGCCCAGAAACTGCAGACCACTCAATTTAATGGCATTCAGGAAAGCAGTCAGCGGGAAGATTATGGATGGGCCCGGGGCAGAGGCTAGAGCAAGCAGGGAGGCTCAGGGAAGAGGGAGAGGCAGAGGTGCGGCCAGAGAGCTGAGGGAGGGAATCCAGACTCCCCGCATCTCTTAACAGGAACCTTGGAGGCTGGAAGGGGTGCACCTCCAAATCCCGGGGAGAGACTGCCACACCCAGCCAGGAAACGCTTTACACACGCGAGGTCCAGCCCCACAGGGACTGCCCCCCCAATCACTCCTCCCTCTCTCCTACAGCAACTCCAGAGTTAGACTGACACGTCTGGCCAGCTAGACCCACCAGCAGACGCGAGCGGTGGGGTGCTGCTTCCTGGGAGCCCCCCGCCCACCCCGCCGTCCGGGCTGGAATGCTGGTGCCGCCATGTGCCGCCAACACCGCAGAAATGGGGCCGCCCTGGGGACGGCAGACCGGGCAGGGGGAGCCTGGGTCGCCAACACCAGTGAGCTTCCAGATGAGCCCTGGACTTCTGCATCATCCCCCAGGAGACAACCATCGTCTGTGTGGTGGAAGCCACTGTGTGGGGCCTTCAACACAGCAGCTGAGCCCTTCCTTTCCTAGGAAGCCCCCGGAAAATGGGAGATCTGTGAAGGAGAGCAGTGCGGAGCAGGTGCAGGGAACGAGCAGTCCGGCTCGCAGGGGGCGGAGGGGGGCCCTCTCCAGGGAAACATGTACTGAAAGGCTGTCTGGCAGGCCTAACTGTCCCAAGAGGCTTTGCACAGAGGACTGGAGGCTGAGTGTTCAGAGCGAGTGGGAGACGCGGTGACGAGACGCTGTCACGCATGGGCTCAGCGCTCAGCAGCGCTCACGCAGGCCGGGTCTGAGGCTGGCCCGCTGAGTGACGCCGGGGAGACGGGGCCACAAACCAGGAGAACAACCAGCACAGGAGCCCCCCAGGGGCAGCTGCATTTTGTCGAAAGCCATCTTGGACCACTTCCACAGAATATCTTGGTTTAAAATAACTAATTTAAAAATTTTTTTGCAGTGCCAAAGAAACATCCAAGGCCACCGAAAGTTCAGAAGTGAAGAATTCACGGTGGAGACGCCTCCGGCCTGCCCTGAGCAGGACGCCAGGCTACCCCAGGGAGCCCCCCACCATCGTCACGGTCGGGCCAGCATGAGCAGCAACACCCCCCACCCCAAAGCCCACGTGGAACAGCCAACAGAGGGCCAGGCAGGGAGCGTCCCAGAGGAAGAAAACAGCAGAGAACATCTCGGGAACCAACAGGGAAGAAGAGAACAAGGCCTTTAAGAAGACAAATCAAATAAACAGACAAAACTAGCCCTACACCTTTTCACCAAATTACTAAAAAGCAGTTCATGATATAAATAAAATTCAACCAAAAACATACCTGGGAAAACAGATATACCTACAAACAAAAACAATGAAAAGTCATTTTTCTATTTTGGGCAAGTGTTTTTATTACTATTATCGGTCATTTTAGATGCTGCAACTTTCCTGAATTCTCTAACGACCTGAGTTACCTTGATCATGGACTCTCTTGGGTCATCCACCTGCAGGCAGCTTTCCCTCTTTTTGTCCAATTCCGGTGCCTGAGTTTCCCTCTGGTCTAACGGCAACGGCTCAAATCCCCAAAGCAACGTTAATGAGCAGTGAGAGTGTGGCCCCTCACCTCAGTCCTGACCTCGGGGACAGTCCTCAGAGCTCCCCCTTTGAGGAAGATGCTCACTTTAGGGCTCAGACACCTGTGTTTTACCATGTTTGGGAAGGACCATCAATTCCTATTCTCACTGAGTGTGTTTATCGAGGATGGGTGTCCGGGTGAGTTTATAAGGTCCTCACTGTGGCATGAACCTAAACACCCCGCCCAGATACCCACCGGGTCACCCCTTCAGGGGACACAACCAATAGTGGGGGAGGGGTGGGGACGGGGAGGCCAGAGGAGAAGGAAGGGACTTACACGGCTTCACTCAGGACTCAGGGAAGGCAGAAGCCCAAAGCCAGGCTGGAGCTTGTGCCAAGACCCTGAAATCAAAACCACAGGGACACAGATGGCCCTCCTTCCTGGCACCTGAGCCCAAAATCCCCCATGTGATCTTGCTTGCTCCCCTCGGCTTCTGCTTCCCTCAGTGAATCCCCGGAGGGCCAGTCCGCGCACCCAAGACAGGCCAAAAGACCTAGCATCCGACTGCAGTCCTGCATCCCATCTGGGGCCACCTACCCTCCCCAGTTCAGCATGGCCAGCGTCCGTGTCGTGTGCTCTCGAGTGCTGGGACAGGAGCTGGGCTGCAAGACCGAGACTACCCGGTGTGTAAAAGGCACAGAGAATGGGACGGGGAAGAATTTTTCAAAGACACAGACACAGCACAGAATTACTGAATAAAAGCCGAATTAGCATTCATCTCAGCTCACGTGTTTCTCCTGCGCTTGGCATCCACTGAATTACAGGTTAGAGAAGACTTTGACAGAAATGAGTTTAGACACCACTCTTATGGATAGCATTCTCTCCGTAGGAAAATGCCATAAAATTACAGTTCTTCCCGGGTGTTTTCGGCACAGTGTTTATTTTGTTCACTCGCTCCTGGTGAGTTATTAGGTGCTGTTTAGAGATGATTACGTTTGGGGAAAATATTAGGCTTTTTTTTTTTTTTAACTTGTGGGCACAAAACCTCTACTAAAATAGGCATTAAATACTGCAAAGCCCTTGTAAACATTCCTTAAATGCACTTCTTAAAGAAACGTGCCTGCCTCAAACGCAGCAGCTCAGGCTCTGTAAATGACCATGGATTCTAGATCTGCAACAATTCCCTCACTCACACTGCCAGGAGGTACAGACAGAAGACTGGCCTTGTCAACAAGGAGACAGCGAAGGGTGGAGATGCCACCTCTCCCGAACTTCCAACATGTGGACAAGATAAGCAAAAATTCTAGCGCAAAGTTTCACGAATTTCAAGTGGAATGGAGCTCAATGAGGCTGAAAGACAATTATCAGCAGTTACGGGGCCTGGGCTTCAGATGGGGAGCTCAGAAGAGGGGCTGCCCCCCACTTCCAGGAGGCAGGCAAGGGCTGGTGAAGAAGAGGAGACAAGCAAGCTTAAGGGGCCACGGCTGTCCTCGGGGTACAGAGACACTCAGACCGCCACCGCATGCACGGGCCTGGGCATGCACTGTCATGAAGCGCACCTTCCCTCGGGTAGGATCTAAGGTAATCAGATCCAAGGGCACCGCAGCCAACATTCAGTGGAAAGAGGAAAACAATGATGAAATTAAAAAAAAAAACAAAAAACCCCACAAAGATTAGCTAAAAAAGAAGCAAACTTTAAAAATATATCCCAAATCAGGGCCCACACTCTGACTCTGACAGGCCCAGGGCCCATTATCCCGTGCACGTGATCTGTGCCTCTCGCTCGTGGAACACACCTTTGTAAAGCCTCTCTTCGACACTGTGTGAGGCCCTGGAGCCAATACAAAGAACAAGATCAAGCCCTGCCCCTGAGGCCTCCCCTCGTAGAAATATCAGCGTATCCCTGCACAGAGTGGTACCATTTGAGCTGGGTTTTGAAGGATGAATAAGAGTTTTCTGAGAGGAAAAGAAAAGAGAGCTTGGTACTCCCGGCATTGGAGATGAGAGCGTGAACGAATGGCATTGTGCCCATGCTTACTGTTTTCCCTAAATTGCAAAAAAATAAGCATTCCCCCATTAAAGTAAAAACGTCCCTCTATGAACCTGGAGTAAGTCCCTCTATGTCCCACCGCATTTCCTGAGCCACGAACTTTAAGGCCTATATTGTTTAAGGTGGAATCTGACCAAAGGAAGAAATAAATGAGAACATCAGAGGCAAAAACATGCTTCAGTAGCCCCTTTGTTAGTGGGTCACACTATTACTCCCTGGTGATATCACTGTCCCCCGAAAGGCCTTGCCCCATCCCGCGGCCACTACACACCTCATGGTTCTATGCTCCCTGGGTTGCGTGTGACCCTCCAACAGGATAGTCATCCACCTGACTTTTGTTTCCAATTTTAAAAACAGGCACTGACTGTATTTCGGTAATTTATTATGCAGCCTCTTAAGAGTTTAAACTTCTACCTCATTAAACACCGGAGCCTAAACTGGGTCAGACGGCAGCCTGGCCCCTGGGGAGACGGGCAGGCACGAGCGAGCGGCAGCCGCTGACTTCTTACCTCCATGCACAAAGCCATGCAGGGTGCAGTCGGAAGGCCCCACCAGGTGGATCAGGCTGGACTGGCTGTAGCTGACGGTGTTCGGCTCTGGAATTACAAAGGAGAGAGGTTAGGCCGTGGGGCAGACTGATGCCCACGACTGAGGTGCGTGGCATCTGCACGGCCGCCTAGGGCGTCCAAGAGTCGGCAGCTCAGGTGTGATATTTCTAAGGAGAACCGTGGTCTCCACGTGTTCCAGTCCGTGGAAGGAAAGGCTTTCAAGGTTTCAACGGCCACTCTGTTAGCGGGTCATGATGTCCATCCCTGGGGACACCAGTGTGCCCAGCAAGGCCCGTTCCCAAGACACAGGCAGCCAGTCAATGAACCTTGCAGCTACATGCTCCCAGGGCTGTGGTGACCCTCCGTCTGGACAGTCATCCCTCTGACTTTCACTCCCAATTTTGTAAACAATCGCAGACAGTTTCAGAAACTCATCACGCAACCTCGAGAGCGTGCACATGCACACTTCACTGAACACAGTGGTAGATGGAGACGCCATAGACCCAGCCTCCCTGGACGGCACCCCGGGACTCCTGCCAGCCCTCGGGCTCCGACCCGGCCCAGAAGACTCAGCACCCAGAGGCAAGCCGGCTTTTCCCTCCCGTTCACCGCCCCAGCTCGCCACATCCCTGGGGGCTTCCCTCCTTCCCTCCCTCCCTCCCCCATCCCTGCTGCCGCCAGAATATCTGGAAGAGGCCACACTTAAACAAACACATGAAATAAAACCCTGTCTCCAGAAGACAGATAGGACACCTCAACACTGCCTCTTCTAAGAGGTGCAGGCAACACTCCCGTGTAGGGTCTTCTGAGCAGACCCACCACTGCCTCCACCTTCCAGAGCCTTCCAGGTACGGCTGACGCTCCTCTGTCTCCTACCTGGACAGCTGGTGCTCAGAGGGGGTAGCCACTCCTCCCCCAGCAAGGCCGAGCATCAGCATCACCTCCAGACCCTGCCTGGTGCGGAATTTCAAACCATGTGGTTGCCTGAAGGGGTCACGAGGCAGGAAAACTGGAGCCCAGGTAAACGGAGTCCATAAAGTATTTAAATCCAAACTCATTTTGTACTTGCCCTTGAGCCTTGTGGCTTAGAGTGATCTAGACTCAAGTCTGGAGCGCTTGTGTCAAGTGCCCTCTGCGGCATTTGAGAGGCCATCATCGTGAGATGCTGCCGGCAGGGCCCTCGGCTGCACGGGGAGCTGAGAAGTGGCTCCGACTCTGGACAGAGGGCTCTCATTCTCATGCGCAGCTAGCCTGCTCCCTCTGCCTGCTTTCCTGGCTCGCTGTGTGCCACGTGAGGTCCCAGATCCTGCCTCAGGCTCCTGGCCTGGAGTCAGGAGCTCCTGGGCAACCGTGGAGTGGAGGATTCCCACCTGGGAGGCCACCTTCTGGGGACCTGGCTGTCCAGCACACCCATCTGGATGTGGGTCAAACGGTCCTCGCAAGTGGTCCCTCCATGAGCTGGGGTACGAGGACACTACCTAAAACCAGCCAAAAGACAACACCGACAACTCCAAGCAAGATGGGATGGGGATGGCAGCAAAAGCTCCCGGGAAGGGCACTCCAGGTGTCCCCTGGTGTCCACAAGGACTGCATTCGATGCACATGGCCTGTGGCTTTGACTCAAGGGAGGAGCTGCCGCTCCCAGCTGCCCCTTCAGTGCAGGCGTGTCCAGAGCATCCTGGACTATCTATCTGAGACCACGCTGGGCCCCAGGGTAATGCAGTACATGCAGACAGACTGCACAGGATGGGAAGCAGGACTGTGCCCTCCCCAGTTTCTCATCTCACTCGGAAATGGAAAAGACGTACCCCCCAAATCCCTGTGGTGCTATGGGAGATGCGGGGGACAGTCCCTGCTGGTGAGGGTGCACCCAGCCAGGGCCATGCCGACAGCTGGCCTTGGGGGTTCAGACGCCTGGACCCTGCCTGGGGACAGCTGCTGGAGCCACAAAGCACACCGATGAAGACCCCTGTCATCACACCTGTCAGAGAGACTCCCCCAGCCAGCACTGGACAGGCCACCGCACCCCTGAGCTCAAAGACAGTCTCCCTTGGGCCCTGTCTCTCTGCAAAGCGTGCAGGCGGAGAACAGAAAGGCCCCAAGAACCAAGGGGCACACTCCGCTGCCTTCATTTGTGTCCCACTCATAAAAGACACAGAAGTCACTCTTACAGCACAAACGAAAACTAAGAGTCTCAAATTTGGCCCAATCTCAGGAACTGCTTTGACCAGGTAACAGTTATGCAGGTGGGTAATGGTGAAATTTTTAGAAGTTCAAACCACAGAAAATTGCACACAAAAGTTTTTGTCATGTCGGGGCCCCTGGGTGGCTGTCGTTAAGCATCTGCCTTCGGCTCAGGTCATGATCCCAGGGTCCTGGGATTGAGCCCCGCATCGGGCTCCCTGCTCGGCGGGGAGCCTGCTTCTCCCTCTCCCACTCCCCCTGCTTGTGTTCCCTCTCTCGCTGTCTCTCTCTCTGTCAAATAAATAAATAAAATCTTAAAAAAAAATTTTTTTTTTGTCATGTCAAGTATCTATTCAGACGACAAGCCATTTGAAATAACGATCACAACTTAGTCAAAAAGATGCCCCACTGTCTTCTAGGAACGTTCAAAAGTCTAGAGTGATCTAGACCGTGTCTAATAATTTCATGTTCTTAGAACTTGAACTGATAAGCTTTTAAATGAGTGAAAGCACCACTATTCTGATGGGGAAAAACAGTACACCCCTACAGCCGCCCCCCACTGCCGCTTCCCTCGGCCGTGACCCTGGCCCCCACAGGGCTCTCCGGGGGTGGGCCTGTGTCTACTGTGTGTGTGTGGTTCAGGCGCTGGCTGGGCACCTCTTGTCCTCGCCATCCTCAGTGGCCTCTCCCCTGTTCCTTCACGCTCCATATCTCAGGTGAAGCACAGTGACGCGTAAAAAGGCTCTGCGAGTGCAAGGCTGAGCCACAGGGATTTGGGGGTTATCTGTCACTGCTGCCTTAACAAACACATGAACTGGCACCCGAACTGGGGCCCACCCAAAGGAAAACCTTTATTCTGAGGGTCAAGGGCACGGTCTACCGTCCCCTGGGCTTAGAAGGTGGGACACATGGTCAACCTGAAGATAAGTCTATGGGGCCACAGCACCCCGGGAAATGGCTGAAAGGAGTCAGAGTGGCCCTGGGAGCTTCTCCTTCCTGCACTGAGCAAGGTAGGTCAGGAAAGAGACAGCCAGCTTGGAAGCATAGCGGAGAGTGAGCAGAGCCCAGAGACCTGGGGCACAAAAGGTGGGAAAAGCCTATTGCTTCTGGGGATGGAGGGAGAGAGATCAAAGCCCATCACGACTCAGCCCACAAGTGTGTCACGAGAGAGCCACCAGGAAGCCACCATCCAGCAGAGAGAGGTTGACGAGCCTGTCTGGGAAGGATGCTGGGTGTGACTGTCACAAGCAGCTGACAGGAAGCCAACAGATCAACGCCCACGAGGTTTAGAAGGGACAACTGTTCCAGCCCTAAATAACCTCTGATGTCCCCCGTCGTAGGCGAGCAGGCGCCCACTTCAGAAGAGGCCGTGGAAGATAGCGGACAAGGAAGACCCTTCCGGAGAGCAGACGGGGACTGAGGAGCTTCCCACCCTCCGAGAGCAGCCCTCCCCTGCCAGCACACCAGCCCCGGGAACACGTGAGCGTGTTTGCCCCTCGTCTCTCATCTCCTGTCCCACCTCCGTGTGGACACTGTGCTGGTGCAGGGGGCCCACGGTTTGGTCACCGGCCACTGGCCCACAAGGTACTGCATCTAAACCCAACAGAAAACCACATGCAATCCGAGATCCCGCTCTCTGAGGTCAGGTGGTGGCTGGACAGGATTCTGGGTGAAGTGACCCACACGGGCAAGGGAAAGAAACAGGACATGGTGGTCAGCGGGCAGGACTGGGCAGCCCTTTTTCCTCGCCTTCTCCACGCACGGCTAGACCACACTGCCCAGCCTCCTCTGCAGGCTGCCTTCCCGCCAAAAGGGCATGAGTGGAAGTGCTACCTGCTTTCAGCCCAACCCATCCAAACCCCAGATGGGTGAGCCCCTGATCTTTCCCCTTCCAAGGTAACCCCGAAAGCTACCTGTTGAAGATGCACAGCTCTAAGACGAGTCCACCCCAACTGCAGTGCACCCTCTGATTAGGAACACCGGTTTGGACTTTACGAGAAATAAACCTCTACTGAGTCAGGCACTAGGATTTCAGGGTTCAGCAGCTACAGCGGCTACCATGACCCTGGCTAACACGGCACTAATGTCTGGGTCTCAGCGTCACAACAGTGTCCAGAACCTGAGTGAGGTTCCCCGGTGCAGCAATGGGAGAGGTTCGGCACGGCTGTAAACATACACAGGAGTCCCCTTTCCTGTGTTTCCAGCCGAGGAAACAGAGGCAGGGAGACTAAGTCCCCACGGAGGCAGAAGGGGGATTCAGACCCGGGCAGCCCAACTCTAGACAACGTGTCCCTCACCACCCCACCTCTGCCGCCTCACACAGGAGGCCTCCTCTTGCTCTCCCCAGAACAAATGCTGATGGGCGCAGGATGACGGGGCCTGGTGAGATCCTGGGAGACCCCAGATGGACACCAAGCACTCTCAGGGGCGGCCGGGCACGGTCTGACCACAGGGAGGCAGAGCCTGGGCCCAGCCCAGCAACCGGAGCCGGGTTTCTTTGTCATCAACCTGACAGCCCCCAAATGGCTCCAGATGGCCACATACATGGTCAAAGCTGGACATCCGACGGCTGTGGATCAAACCGTTCGAGGTAATTTTATTTTCTCTTGTCAGATGGAGAAAACAATTAAAAAAAAAAAAAAAAGGCTGGGTCTTAAAGAACTCCCAGACTCTCTGAAAGGACACCTGAAGGATGCGGTCAGCCCCGCCGGGGAGTTGCTAGGCAACAGCCTGCTGAAATCGGGTTCTGGTGTCAACGGTGACAGAGAGCTGCAGATATGGGGGGTGGCGGGGTCCTCCCACAGGGAGGGGCTGGAGTGTTCGAAAGACCCCCAGTGCCAAGCACACGCTCTGCCCTTCCTGCTGAGCTCCTGTCCCGCTGGCCCTCCCGGGGAGCCCATCCTGCCCTCCCCCCCGGGCACTGGGAGGCCTGCCTGCAGAGGCCCAGCCCCGCCCTGCCAGGGCAAAGCCAGTGCTACTGAGAGACTGAGGTCAGAAATGCGGACCACATTCCAAAACACCAAAGAATGGGCACGTGACTTCCTTAAGAAGCATTTAAAAGCCAGTCCCTAAGCCAGTCATCTGAGAAAGATGCATTTTTATTGGAACACAGAAAAATAAAAATAAAAGCTTATAAAAATCTATCAAGACATTTTGAGATTCAGGGGGCGCCTGGGTGGCTCAGTCAGTAAAGCGTCTGCCTTTAGCTCAGGTCATGATCCAGGGTCCTGGGATCAAGCCCCGTGTTGTGCTCCCTGCTCAGCGGGGAACCTACTTCTCCCTCTCTCCCCGGGTCGTGCGTGCTCTCTCTCTCTCAAATAAATAAATAAAATCTTTAAAAAAGGGGGGGGGCCTGCATGGCTCAGTTGGTTAAGCAATTGCCTTCGGTTCAGGTCATGATCCCGGGGTCCTGGGATTGAGTCCCACATCAGGCTCCCTGCTCAGTGGGGAGCCTGCTTCTCCCTCTGCCTCTGCCTGCCACTCCCCCTGCTTGTGCTCTCTGTCAAATAAATTAAAAAAAAAAAATAAGAAATCTTGAGATTCAGATTGTCACCTTTGATTAACAGCGGAGAATAATAGATTCTGAGAAACGTTATGTATCCGATGCACAGTCAAACAAGATAGCAAAATAGGAAACAACCCCATGCATGAAGGGACTTAGGCTGGAAACCGTGAGCATTATATTCAGTTTCCCAGACAGTCAAAGGAGGAATCCAGGACTGAACTCGACCCTCAGGCCGGCTTCCACCCCAAGCACTCGCCAGAAAGGGCCCACAGAGAGGGGCACCCAAGCAGCCCCCACGTGCTGTCCAGACTTCCTCCCGGCCCGTCCCTGCTGGGGCTGGGCTGACACGGTCTCTACCCTCCTGTCTAATGAGAACACCGGTCACTGGGTTGGGGGCCCACCTGGGTAATGCAGGATGACCTCATCTCAAGATCCTTAACTTGATGAGATCTGCAAACACCCCTTCTGCAAGTAAGGGTCCGGAACGGGGGATGGACGTGCCTTCTGCATGGGGGGAGGCGGCCGCCGTTCAGCCCCCTCCAGCTTCTCTGTCCTGGAGTGCCCTCAGCACCGAGTCTGTACCTCTCCTAAGACATCTCCACTCGGTCACATCACCTGGCTGCCCTCCGTGTCTTTGCCTGCCCAGCATGCTTGCCTGCCCCCCGAGAGCAGAGCCTGGCTGTGGCTCTGCGGCCCTCAGTCGCCAGGAGTGACCCCAGGCCCGTCTTATGCGTGACTGTGTTATAAACAGATCGTCTCTTCCAGCAACATTCTTTCTTGTGAATACCAACAACTAATGTATCATTTTGGCTGAAATGTTCGCTGAAAAGCAGGTGTGAGAAGAACAGTGAAGACACCACCCCACACACAGGCCACCGGCCTTCGCTGTGGGCAGGTTGAGGCTGGAACGTAAGAAGAATAAGGGGGAGATGTGCGTGAGCGGACCGTGAGCAGACCGGAAGAGCTGCAGAATCCTGTGCGAGCAGAACAGGCACAGCCCGAGGAGCCCAGGGCACGGGAGCTGACACCCAGGAGGCCCCGTCCTCACGTGCACGGCTGCTGGGTGATCGCCAGAGGCCCTGCCCCGATGCGGGATGTGGCTTGCAACCCGGGCGGGCGGGCAGGGGGCCAGAAACGTGGTCCGGCCCATGCCCTGGAGTTCACTGTCGTCCTGGTTAGCAGGAACCATGGCACAGCACGGAGGGCGGAGAGCCCAGGGCACATCGGGGCACAACACAGTCCTCTGCTGTCAAGGACCAAATCCGGAACTCAAACACACCTGTGTCCAGGGCACCCAGAGGTGTCACCCTCTGGAGCCCCACAGAGAACACACAGCACGTTCTTGAGAGTCCTCTCCACACGAATGACACATGGTCGTGTGTGTGCAGAGGAGACCCACGTGACCGGGAAGACCCACGTCCCAAGGGCTCGCTGTGTCCTGATGGGAAGACACACCCCCTGAGACCCTGCCCTGAACTGTCTGAGCCCCAGGGGAGCTGTCTGCTAAGGACCCAGGGAGGAAAGTCCCGTCTGGAGGGAAACCAGCCCTGGAACTCTCCGTTTGGGTTCTGGACGGACACCTGGCTAACGCCGGTCACCTGGACTTGCAGGCAAGGGAGTAAAAGACCAGGAGGACATGGCCGGAGAGGAAGCCGGCGTGCCCGCAGACATCTGAGCGGCAGGCTGGTGAGGAACAACGTGGAAAGAGATGCTGCCATTTGCTTGTTTTTTATGAGCTGGAAATGTGCTCCTGAGTCACCTTGGGGGAAGGACATGACAGCACCTCTACGCACAGGCTCGCTCCTGTGTGCCCAGGCGGTGGGGGCTCTGCCTCCATACTCCACGGGCCTGCAGGGCCCCCCTGAGCTGTCCCGTCCCCTCACTGCTGACGGTGCTACTGGAAATGGGTTTGTAGGGACAGGGGACAGAGCCCCCGGGACAGCACACAGGGTGAGGGGCTGCACCAGCCCCAGGAGGAGAAGGTTCATGAGCCTGCCACATTCGGCACCTGCCAGCAGAAGTGAGTCCCCAGAACTGCACCCCAGCTTTTACCTGGGTTCAGGACGGGCTGGACGATGTCCCCATTCCTCCACTTGGTCTCCATGCGCTCCAGCTTCTGGGCCTCGTACCGCTTCCGGCCCTCCTCCTCCTGCTCCTGCCGGGAATACTGCGGAGAGGCGCAGACAGAGGATCAGGCCAGCAGCAGTGAGCCCGGCCCTCGCCGTCCCCAGCCAGGCGTGGCTCGGCCTCCCAGGCTCAAGGCTCTCCTTGCCTGAGTTATGTAACTGGAGCCATCCATCCCTGTCCTAATAATATATATTTAATATAAACAATAAAAACACAGAGAAGGTGAAAATCTCATGTATCCAGAGATAAACAGTCTCAAATGGTTGCTCTGTGTCTTCCTCGAATTGTTCTCATGCCCACGGGTATATAAAACTTCTCCCGTGCCAGGTGCAGGTGTCCAAGTAGCAATGACCTGCATCAGCCCAACCTCTCTGCCTACCAGGACTGAGGTGATGGACCGGCACCGAGCGCGTCAGGCAGGCTCCCAGTCCGTCGCTGTTAAAACAACATCCCGTCAACAATCTCCGTCACATTTTACACGTGCCCCCTCCTCCTTCCTAGGATTTATCCCTGAACACAGAACCACAGAATCACGGGAGCCCCGACAGGGTGAGGAGAGAGCAGGTTTCCCGCATGCCCTCGACACCCTCACTCTGCTGACCTCCCAGCCTGTCCAGGTTGCACGCTTGCGGGAATGCGCACCAAAGCTAAGATGATCCCAGCGAAGCTCTCCTCATGGATCACAGACGTTCAGACCCAAGAAGAATAAACAGAATATAAAACTTGGCACAAAAGCTGGGGTTCCTACGGGCACAGCGGGAGACGCTGGGCTTCTCTGATGTGACAGCAAGGGCCCTGTCCTCCAGCCCAGTGTAGGGCACACACGCCCTCCATGCAGGACCCCTCGGAAAAGCCCCAGGCCAGGTCCACGGGGGCCAGCTTCCCCTGGCAGCCCTCTCCCTTCCTGCCGCCACGGCCCTGGCCCCCCGTGCTGACCACGGCCCAGCCAGCCTCCCCTCGGTTAGCTCTGACACCTGCCCCTGCCTCACTCAGGCAGCATTTCTGGCTGAGCCCATGCAGAAGCTACGGACCCAGGGCCCCATGGGCCCCTCTCGGCCCCCCGCTGAAGCCTCTCTGACTTAGGCAAATTCACTTCATACGGCAATTTTAGATCTCCTTTCAAAAGCCAGTCTTAAACATCTTGATTTTCTTGCTCGTGGCCCTGCGGCAAATCGCACAGGATCTGAACACCACTCTGTGGCTCAGTTACCATTATCTGAGGCTGGAGAACCTGTCTCCCAAGGAGGCTGAGAAAGGGTCTGAGGGGTCTGTTCAAAAGAAACTAACCCTGAGTGTTTAAGTTGCAGTGGATAATTTAAATTTTAAACCTTTTTCTCCATAAATAAACTGTGGCCCCCTGTCCCACCGTCCAAAGTAAAGAAGCATATGAGCAGAGTCTGCGCTGTGCCTATCCGGTAAAATTCACGGCTGAACTCAAGTGTCTTCAAGAAATACCTTTTAAAGAGATTTTTTTAAGAACGAGCCAACCTCCTGAGCCTAATAAACCCTGGCCGCGTGAGCATGGGCTTGGGCCCGGCCGTCACACGCGGCTGGCAGGGCCCCGGCCACACACGAGCCACGCAGATGGAGGAAACGCAGCCCCCTCACAACGCTGCCCTGCTGCCTCTGAATCAGGGATAAAATCACCAGCAGTCCCAACGATGGGCTGGCATCCCACCCTCACCCCAACGGCTCGTCTAGCCCAGCTGATGTGAGGCAAAAGCCAGCTCAGCGCACACGTCCACCGGCCTGGGCAAGACTCTGAACTCAAGCGCACTCTCAGACACTGGAAAAAAGAAAAAACCCAACAACCGAAGTGTCCGCTCTCGGATGGCCCCCCCGCCTCTCCAGGGTCACTGCAGGGACACTGGGGTCCCTGCTCCCCGAGGAAGAGGGTGGAGCCAGGTGGCAGCGTCTTACACCGAATACCACTGCACAAGGTGGACAGCCGGGCTTCTTCCAGGGAGATGCACACGCGAGTGTGCTCTGTGAGGTGCGTGTGACATACGTGTCTGGTACGACTACACGTGAGAGACGTGCGTGACACACACACACCCGCACAGAGAGATGTGTGTGTTCTCAAATAAATGACAGCGCTCTATAAAAGGTCGGTGGTGCGATTCGGGGGCGGGGGGTATGAGAAAGCCTCGTGGCCACGTGACCAGCGATGAGCGTAAACGCCAGACTCCGAGCTTTCCAGGATCCATCAGGATAAGGACAACAGCAGACCTGTATTTCAAATCAACCGAAGGCTTCTATGTGGGGCTCACATGTGGTGGGGGGGCGAACGCCCATAAATATGAGCGTCGGCTGCAGCTGGGAGCTGCGTGCCTTCTCCCATCTGGAGCCCTCTCTGCTTCCGTCTCTACAAGGGCATGGTTGGTACTTACGTCTTATCAAACCCGGCTAAACAAAAGGGATGGGAAAACTCCAGGCCCCTCTGGGATGCGGGGTGAGCGCTCCCTGGGGAGGAGAGCTGCCCTGTCCCTGTGCGGGGATGGGAACCGGCACGCTGCCCACCCCCGCCCTGCTGGCCGAAGACCCTACGCTCTCAGTCCCCCGGCCCTGAGGAGCCAGAGGAAGCAAAGGTTCATGTGTTCAGCCCCAGAATCTTCCTTCAGTATCAACCCTTTAACATGTATCATCTGGTGCCGAAGCCAGAGAATGGCCTGCCAGAGACTTCTACATCTGTAGTACATGAAAATGAAATCAGTTCAATAATTACGTCGTATTTACATGCAATGCGGCTAACTGAGCACCAAGTGCTTGGTGCAAAAGATGAAAGCAGGGGTGGGTACGCTCGTAATTTCTAAAGAGAAAAATCACTGTGCTTCAGGCTCACTCCTGCTTCTTGAGTCTTGGGCCTCCCCCCGGTCAGTGCTGCAGGGAGGGGAGAGACAGGGAAGGAGGGAGGGGGCGAGTGGGGCCGCACGGAAGGGCAGTGCTCTGGGGTGAACAGTGTCTGTCACAATTCCCGCCCACGGAAAATTGCGCACGTGGCCTCTGACAGACCGGGGTCTGGATGAGGTAACGCTGCAGCAGAACGGACCCCAAGGGCAACGACTGAGGAGGAGGTAACACCCCCCCAGGGGCAGTCAGAGGCAGAGGTGGGGGATGCAGCCACAAGCCACTAGAAGCTGGAAGACGCAGGAAGCGTCCTCCCCTGCGGCCTCCGTCCCAGCAGCCCCAGGACCATCACAGAGGGGTGAGCCCTAGGAGCTGCTGGGCTCCGTGCCCTGGCCGTGAGCTTCCACCGCTCTTCTCGCCTGTGCAGGGACGGGTGATGCCAGGGCCGTCAGCGGGCAGGAGCACTACGTCCCGTCTCCCGCGGGACCAAAGGACAGGCCACCGATCCAACCCAGGCCAAGGTCTAAGCGTCCTTCCCATTCAACGTGGAGAGGGCTCCCGTCTCAAGGTGGTTTAAATATCTAGACTGCTCGGCAGCTGGAGCCCAGCAGGCAGCCATCCGCACCTGGGCAGATATGCCACCTGGGCCTCGCCTGCCCCCGGGGGCCCAGGCAGGCTGTGCGGTCGGACCCTGGGCTGGCACGGGCAGAGGCGGTGGGGGGGGTTTGCAGGGAGTGCCCCCCGCAGTGTTACACCTGCAGGGGTGCAGGAAGTGGGAAGGTCTGCCAGGGAGACAGAGCAAGCCTCCCCAAGCAGGAAGGGCCTGCGTCCCCATGAGGAGGAGGGCAGGACCCAGCTTCTCTGTGGGCTCTCCGCATGATAGCAGGTGCCAGTTCCTACAGCTGTGGCTCCTGGTTTCGTTATTTTAAAAATCTGTTCTCTGTACGAGTGTAGGAAAATGCTCACTGCAGGGCAGACGCTGCCAGAACCACGGGGTGACTCCCTCCAGAGGAGCTTAGGTGTGAGAGCAGAGCCGCGGGCCTCCCCGGAGGAGAAGCCCGCGTGTCCTGGGGGCGCCGCAGGAGGCGGTGAGGGCTAACTTTAGGGAAGGAACTAAATCCTTCTATTGGCACAACATTCACCCTCCAAAAGCCTGTCCACCCGAGCGTGCCCGCAGCGGGCCCAGAACGAACACAATGGGCTCCCTTCGTGCAAAGACGCTTCTTTCTGCAGCAAAACCAGAGTGAGAGAACCCAGGACAGTGGGAGAAGAGGTGGAAACAGCTGTCTTAGCTTCCGTTTCGTCAGGGGCTGGGATGGGGAGCGGCTGGCCTGGGCCAGGCAGCCGGGAGGTCCTGGCTCTCGCAGAAGGACCTGTCACCTGACACCATCCTGACCCCCGCCTTCCCTCTGGTCAGGGACATGAGGAAGGGTCCTCCAGGAGGGGTGTCCACCAGGACATCCCCAGCATGAACGAAACCTGCACGAAGATCCCAGACCGGGACATCCCACTCCACCGGCCGACCCGGCCCCCGGCCCCTTCTGTTGCTCTCCTGGGACGCCTGGCTACCCTCTGCCATCTGCCCCCCGAGAGAAGCGGAAGGGGGTCTCCTTACCACGACTGGAGGCACCTCCAGGACCTTGTCGACGTTCTTCAGTGACAGGGGCACATACCACAGGGTGGCCTTATTGGTCAGCTTCTTAGTACCTTCAGAGAAAAAAACCACGTGAGTGATGGCACAGGGAGAGCACAGGGCAGGTGAGGCTGAAACACAAGGTGGGAGGGTGGGCACAGAGCGTGGGGAGCTCCCCCCCAATGCTGCCCCTCTGGAGGTTGCTGGAAAGGCTTCAGAGCATACACTTTAAGTCTGGGGGTCCTGGCTTTCCAGCGTTTGCTAACAGAGGGCTCCGACCGCAGCCCCTTTACGGGTGTTTGACAGAAGGGCAGTCTGGTCATCCACGCGCCCGGGAGCCTGAGGAGCCTCGGGGAGGGTCCTCACCAGCCACCTCCCGGAGAAGAGGGGACAAAGCCAGGGCACTCAGCCCCGGCTGAGCTTGAGTTTCTGCAAACAGATCCGGCAGACCCTGAACTTCCCATCGAACACACTCTGCTCGGGAGCTTCAAGCCACAGTGCTCAGCAAGGGAACGTCCACCCGCTAAACACGGCTAAGAGCTCCTGCCAGACGGGGGCCAGAAGGACAGTGGCCCACGGACATGAGGCTCGGGGAGACACGGAGCCAGAGCCCATGCGGGAAGCCCGGGGAGCGGCTGCGGCCGGGCCACAAACTGAAGCACAGTCGCGCGGCCAGCCAGGCAGCACCCGTCCTGCAAGCGGGAGGCTTCACACCGGACGCTCGGGTTTGCTGCCACCGACTCAGAGCTCCAATCGAGAAACTTCAGAGTGGAGTGCTGAGAGACGGGCAGGGGGCTGCTGACTCCCACTGCGGGCTGAGTGACAGGAAACAGAACCTTCCTTGGGGCTACCTAAGAGAGGCCTGTCGGGGCTGAGAACCAGGGGCCAGAAAAGTCCAGAGATCACGTGGCCCACCGCACCCTCCACTTGTATAGGAGGAAGCTGGAGCCCAGAGAGGTCAAGGGGTTTACCTAGGGTCACACAGCAATTCGGTGCTATTCTGTGTATAGACCTACACCTCTAGATCCCAGTACTTTGAGGGAAATATTTGCAAGGATGCCTTAAAAAGTAGCTTCCTCAACACAGAAGATCCTCAGTGCAGAGGAGAACAGCAAAACTGCAGGAAGTAAAGGGAAGCAAGCGGGGAGGATGGGGAGGAGCCAGGCATTCCCTGTAGAGCCCCTTGTGGAGCGCCCTTTCTATCAGTGCTCTCTGACCTGCCTTCCCACAGGGAGCGGGGGGCTTTGGTCTCCTCCCCTGAACACAGCCCCAAGGCCCTGCGGTCATGTAGGAGGGCGAGCCCACGGCGCCCGGGCCTGCACCGCCAGCACTTGGCCCCAACACAGTGGCCCCAGCAGGACAACAGGCTCCCTGTGCCTGGGAACCACAGGCAAATAACATGGAAAATATTTTCACTGCACTTTGACTGAGAGTGAATCTGACAACCTGCTTTTGGGAATAAAGATTTCCTGTTAGACTCTGCCAGAGCCAGCCTGACAAGCCGGTTTCCATGGAAACCCGGAGTGGCCCTCCTCTAGACCCAAATGAGCACCATGGGGCAAATGAGGCAAAACATGCTAATTGTACTTTCTCCGTCATTTAATAAAACCATCAAAAGACAATTGCAGCATTAAAAACACCTATTTTAAAATCTTAAGAGCTCCCAGCTATTTTCTGGAGCAATTTGCAACAATCATGTCCCAGTTAGCTTAATATTTTGACAGTTGCTGGAGATGAATGAGCCGTCTCGAAGGCAAAGGTTTGCTGGTTGTCTGCCTCGGCGTGTGCAGGCGGCACAGCCCCGGAGGAGGGGGACACACAAGAGAGGGGATCCCTGCCTCCTGGGGTCTCAGTTCCTTCCCCGCCCCCCGTCAGAGTCACCCTGGGTCCACGGGGCCAGGCACTGCTGTAGGCAGTGGGGGGACTGCAGGGGACAAGGAAGCTACCAGCCCTGCCCTCACACCCTAGACACGTGGGCAGAAAGACACACGTCAGGACAGAGAGGGAGGCCACGAGAGACACAGGGTCCCAGAATAAGAGAGATCTGCACGGATCCAAACTCGGAAAGACAGAGGGAGGACAACAGAGATGCAGATGCACAGAATTGGCAATTACAGAAAGAGACGCAGAAATGAGAGAGACAGACAGACAGACAGACCCACGGTGGTGGAATGAGAAAGGAGGCATCTGGCCCTTCAGAAGGAGGTTCTGGGGCAAGATGACCCAGACACGAATAGCCACAGCCCTCAGGGCTCCAAGAGCAGCTGCCCCCTTCATGTAACAGGGGAGGCCTGAGGGTCAGGAGGCCCCACCTCGAGAAGCAGAGCCCAGTGGGGTCACAGAGCCTGCCCCCTTGTCCCGTGAGGGTGGACGCCCGCAGCACCTCTCCTCACTGCCGGTTCTTCCTTCACAGGGCACGTCAGATCTGTGTGCCCATCCTGCAGGGAAGGAGCGAAGCCGAGGCTCAGCGACCAGGTGCTTGGGGGGCGGGGGGGTACATCCTTACTGGTCGGGGAGAGGGCTGCCATCTCGCCCCCACGGCTCCGGGTGAGAGCCTCCTGCCCCACAGTGGGAGCGGTCCCTTAGAAGTCAGGCAGAGCGTGTCGTTCTAGACAAAACCCTCTGTCAGCTTCCCATCTCCGCACAGAAACAAATCTTCCCAACAGCCTCTGTTCACGTGGTCATTCGTTCACTCCATCATTCATTCACCTGTAGTTATTGGCTTTTTGTCTGTTATGAGCCAAGAGAAGCTGCCAGGAAGGAAGACATGACCCTTTCCCTCCGGAGTTCATGGTCGAGGGCAGGGCTTCTCCACCTCGGCACAAGAACACGCAGGCCTGGCTCACCCTTCGTGGTGGGGACCCCCTGTGCGTGCAGGCTGCGCGGCTGCATCCTTGCCCTCCCCCCACTGGATGCCAGCACCTCTGCCCCGATGGTGACAACCAAAATGGTCCCCTGAGAGTCACCATGCTGGGGGTCCAAAGCCGTGGGGCTGAGCTCCACTTTGTCTCCTGGCTTCTTCCCCATCGCCAACAGGGAGACTTTTTTTCTGTTCCTCAGGGGCCCCTCCCCCATTTGAAGTCCCTGGCTCCTGCTGAAAATCACCATGAGAAAGCGACCCTGCTGGGACGGCCAAGGGGGGAAGCTTGAAGATAGAGAGCAGCAGAGACAGTGACTTCCCGTCAAGCCCAGCACAGCCCAGGGGAGGAGGCCTGGGCCACAGAGAGACAGAGCACAGGGAACGATGACAGGGACCCCAAGGCCCCATCGTGAGAAGACCACGCCCGGGACCCCTTTCTGTGCCACAGTCCCTTCAATGCCAGAGCCACGGGCTGCAACAGGGCCTGGCCACAAACACAGGGCACAGGGATGCTGAGTGCTCCCCAAGCACAGGCCCTTGCTGGGCTAAATCATTTACTGCACCACGGCCGGGCCTGCTGAGGTCACCGGGATGTTCCAGATGGATAACTGTGCTCTAGGCCCAGGGTGGGAAGAAGCCTGAGCCCCTGAAAGATCTCTGAGCACAGCACCTACAGGCAGCCACGGCCAAGGAAGGGGCGAGGGGCATCAGGAGGCAGACCCAAGGACCCTGCCCTCTGCGTGGACGACGAGGGACCCAGAGGTGGGCAGCAAGGGGACAAAGGGGCCTGCCTTCCCCGTCAGCAGCCGGTTATAAAAAGCAGCTGCGCCACACTCCCCTGCAGAGCCTGGTGGGAGGATGAAAAGGGGTTTCCATGGTTACCACTCTGAGAAAGAGAATATTCAGATCAAACCAGAGTCAAAGGTTCGCCCAGTGAGCTTCAGCCTAAGCCTGGAATGCAGGGCCAGGGGTGCAGGGATAAGGGCAGGGCAGGGACCCCTCCCCCCAGCCAGTGGCCCCCCACCTCCAGGGAACAGCAAGGCGGGTGGTGGTCGGGGGGGAGACAGCAGGGGGCCGGAGGGCAGCTTGTGCCCTCCCGGCCCACTGCCACCCCTCTGCCCCTGAGGAGCTGGTCACCAGGCCTCCGCCCGGGGAAGACAAGAGGGGTAGTGGCTGCACACCAGGCCCGAGCTCAAAGCCCACTGGGGGAGCACGCTGTCGGGACTCATTGCTTAACCTGTCCCTGCCTGCAGAACAAGGATGGCAGAAGTATCTGCTCCTGGGTGGCGCTGGGAATGAAGGGACGTCATTCATGGTGGCGCCAGGGTCAGCCCCCCATCAACGTGAGCTAGGCTGGTGCTGGCTTGGTGAGACGCGCGCACAAGTTACCTGTGAGGATGTTTTCGGACATCACATTGACCTGGACCTCCACGGAATGCTTGGAGGTGTAGGTGATCTCCGCACTGACGTGCGCCACCTCACCAATGCACATGGGCGACAGGAAGTCGGTGCGCTCCACGCGGGCCAGGGCAGCCACACAGCGCTCCTGCGGAGACCAGAGACAGGTTAGCCCCAACCCGGACGTGCTCCTCGAAAGTGGCCTTTCTTTCTCCCACTGTGAAAGTAACGCCATTTATTGACATCACACATTCCTAGTTGCAAAACCATGGGAGACACAGAAAGGCCTCATGGGGACACCAGTGGGATTCTCTGAGCAGTGAGGGTTAGCAGTGGCTTCTTTTTTCTAATTTTTCTACAAAAGACGTGTATTACTTCCATAATGGAAAGCAAAAAAAGACATACTCATTATGGAAAATTTGGGAAATACACAATGAAGTAGACCAAGGAGGGAAAAAATCACTCCTCCCATCCAAAGAGAACCCAGGGTTCTATTTCAGGATCTTCCTTCCCAGGCTCTTCTCCCCAAGAATGGGATCTCCCTGGTTCGTTTGAGTTATTCAGTCTCATACAGTCAGGCAAACATAAACATACTTGTCCACAACCTGCTTTTTTTCTACTCAAAACAAGGAAAAATAACCTGCCTGCATTATAAACGGTGTTTGCAATCAATATTCCTTTATTTAAGTGTTATTTATCCTTCAAATAGGAACCCATTTGCAGGACTCAAAATTGAAAGGAAGGAAAGGGTATAGGGTACCAGGTGCGCGTCTTGTCACTCGTCCCCAGCCACCCAGGACCCCTTCCCTAAGGGATCGACGCGGCCACCGAGGACACCCACGCCTGGAGTGCCATCTGGACGGCACGCGACAGTCTACGCTGGGGCTTGTTCTCTATCGAAGGTGACAGACTTCCTCATTCTTCTGCATGGCACTTTCCATGACTGACGTCATGACACCCCACTGCAAAAGTATGTTTAATGGCCAAAGAGAATGGAATATTCCATTATCAGAGACTTGGGTCCAGTTGGGTCCATTTGCTTATTACAAACAATCCTTTGATGGGTGTCCTTTTACTTAAATCATTCTCAGTATTGGGGGCTGTTTCCCAGATTGAAGGGACACTTCAGTGTATGTTCTCGAAGTACTTCTCAACAGGACAGCAGGGCCTCTCCCCCCCCCCCCCCCCCCCCCCCCCCGCCCCCGGCCGGGACTGGCACAAAGAACTGCTTCCACGTCGGCTGCTCAAACTGAATGACACGAGACGCTGGAGTCCCAGCTGTGGGACCTCAGACCCTCACTGCCAAGCAGAGCACTTGGCACGTCTATCGCTTTCTCCCGGGAACCAACCCTCTTTTCTAGGAGGCTGGGCACAGGCGTGCAAGGCTCTCCGGCTACGCGCAGGCTGGGTGGGGAGCGGGGAGTGGGGGATGGGGGCTCACCTCTGAGAGCCTGCCCATCCGGCCCTGCCTGCTCTGGTATTCGCTTCCCCAGCTAATCCTCACAGTGCCCCTCGTCCACTGAGCTTGTGGTAACGGTCACTTTGAGCCCCGGTGGCGCTTCCTGCGGTACCTGTGCAAGAGTCCACCTGCCGCCTCCCGGACACGCAACTTCCCCGGCCCACGTCAAGCCGATGGGACCTGCCCCGCCTCTCCGGAGGGACAGCCAGGGAACCCGCACCTTCACACCCCCCAGGTGAGTCAGGAACACGGGGTTGGGGGTTCCTCCAGTTTCTGTTCCTATAAACGTGCCAGAGCCAGGTCTCAGCAAGCAGGGGACCAGAGCGGCTGGGAAAGGTTCTAGGGCTAAGTAGTGGTCACTCCGATCTGCACCGGCCTCCCCCCTACTCGCCCCCTAAGTCACACTGGCACTAAAACCAAGTGCGCCTCTAAGTAGACTTCTGTGGCTACAGCACCACCCACTGGCAGAAAGCTGGAAAGGCACCCGCAGAGCCGAGCGGGACAGGAACAGAGGCCCCGCCCCTGGGCGGCCTGGTAGAATTATCCAGGCGCTGTCCGCAACGCCCAAACCGAGTGAAACCAGGTGTCCTCACTGGACAGCGGTTAAACTTCGGTATGGCTACACTCACACATGGGTAGCATACATGCATATATATATGAATAATTTTTTTTTTAAAGATTTTATTTATTTATTTATTTGAGAGAGAGAGAGAGAAACAGCATGAGAGGGGGGAGGGTCGGAGAGAGAAGCAGACTCCCCGCTGAGCAGGGAGCCCGATGCGGGACTCCATCCCAGGACTCCAGGATCATGACCTGAGCCAAAGGCAGTCGCTTAACCAACTGAGCCACCCAGGTGCCCTATATGAATAATTTTTAATGGGAATGCAGCTTAGTCTTGGATGGACCTGAGCTCCATCTCGGTGTACTTCTTCCTGGGAGGAGGAGAGAGGATGAAATGCCCGCATGCTGAGACAAAGGAGGTGAACAATGTGGGCAGGTGACACAGATTAGGCGACTACTGACCCTCTGACGCTCCGTCAGAGGGAGGGTCATCTGCTTCTGGGCCATGGCTGACTGCGGGTACACCAGGGGACCCGAGATCGCAGATCAGGCGGGAAATACTGGCATGCGCGGAGCCAGGCTCTGCACCTGGTGCGGGATTCAGGGGAGTGAGTCAGAGCGCCTGCCCTCGGCTTGGGTTCTGACAGGGGGACAGATGATAAATAAGTAAATAGGACAATGCCCCACGGTGGCAAGTGTTCTGAAGGGGGCAGTGTGGGAAGTGCTGGGGGTGGGGGGCAGCCTCCCCACAGAGGGCGCATCCCGAGTGAAATGATGTCCATCGGGAGGAGGCAGGTATGGAGGTGTGTACCCCAGGGGAGGGGGAGCAGGCGGGACTGCGCACGGTGGAGGCTGGGGGGAGGGGTGCACAGCAGGAGGTGCAAGCTAAGGGGTCAGCAGGGCCGGTAGGGCCAGGGCAGGTGTGGGGCCAGGACTCGGCTGGAGGGGCAGAGGAGACGAGCAGACTGGCTGACTTTTTAGTCCCTGGACTTCAGTGGTGTGAACTTTTGGCAGGTGCCATTTCTGTTCCCTTCCATGACCTGGAACATGGACACAGTGACCCAGGACACAGAGCAGCTCCCCACACTCCCCCAGGGAATGCTGTCAACACACACCTGCCACAGGACGCCCTCAGGCCTGGCACGACGCCTGGCAGAGGCCTCAAACCTGCGCTTCTGGGTTGGAAGCTGCTTGTTAGGAATCTTAAGCTTGGTTCTAAAAGAGAGAATGAATGTTTATAGGGCAGCCACTCCGGAGTCCTTCATAGGCAGGGCAGCCTAAGAGACAGGTGGGCTGCCTGGGGGCTCTCCACCGGTCTGGGGCATGGGCAGCATGGGCCTGGACCCAGGGCAGAGGCAACTTGACCGTGAGCTGTTGTCCAGGGGCCTAGCAGGGCACTGGGCCCGCCTCAGGCATTCCGTAAAGAACAGGTGCGACCCAAAAATTCAAAAAAGGAGCCAATGAACATCTGTACGCAGTAGGAAGATCTCCAAGCTGAACACACACCTCTGGCTGCCTGCGCCTCGGACACAGCCCTGGACCTCTCTGCTTCGGGGGCTTAAAGCAGGAGGGGCAGCCCCCCTCCCGGGAGCGCTCTCATTAGTCTACCCCAAGAAGTGCCCTCCGCCGTACTCCCAGAGGTGACCGGCATCACGGCGCTCGCAGGGCTCGGGGGGAAACCATGGGGGCTGGGCTCCAGAGCGGCCACAGCACGTGAAGCCAGGATAACAGCTGCTGATGCAGAGCCAGAACGGACAGCGAGGGGCCCTGGGCTCAACTCCCAGCTCTGCCACTCCCTGGCTCTTGACCTTGTCAGACTCAGAAGTAAGTGGGGCCGGCAGGGTGCCACCAGGACCTGAGGGCATGATCTGTGGAGAGGGGGGTGAGCCGCCCCCTCTTACAGATGCGTGGGGATCAGACATGGGCGCAAGCGGGTCCAGAAAGGTTCGCCCCACTACTACGACCGTTTGGCTGGCACCTGCCCTACTCAGCGGACGCCACAGTAGAGGAGACCACTCTGTGGGACCTTCAGGAAGCCGTGTAACTTCTCTAGGCCTCCGCACCTCCCCCACAACGTGGGGTTAAGACAACGGTCGGGAAGATTCCGCAAAGAAAAGGTCAAGCACACAGTGTGGTCGCTGGTGCACCGTAAGTGCCTATTAAACGGAAGTGCTCCACAGGACACTGGCAATGAGCAGATCGCCAGTGGGAGTCCACTGTGTTCCAGGCCTCCACCCAGACGCTGAGCATCCAGCAGGGACCGGAAGGCAAAAGTCCCTCCCTTCAAGGGGCTTACACTCTAATGGGGGTGGAGGGGAGAGGTGAGCAGACCAAAGATAAATGAGCAAAACACACAATGTTCTAGGAGCGACAGTGCTGTGGAGAACAGCTGGGAGCAAGGAGGGAGCTGGTTATCAGGAAAGGCCTCAGTGGAGGTCATATTTACATAGACTGGAAGGAGGTGAGGGGGAGCCATGCCGATATCTGGGGGAAGAGCAGCTCAGGCAGAGGGAAGAGGCAGTGCAAAGGCCCTGGGGTAGGAACACTGGCCATTCATGCAGCAGCAAGAGAGCCAGTGTGGCCCAAGGGAATGTTAAAGGGAAGGCATGGGAGAGGAGATCCGGGACTCAGATCCACAACTACCCAGCAGGTGGAGCCAACAGGATCGGCTACCAGTGTCCACGACGGAAGAAGAATGGGGTCACTGAAGGCCCCAGGTTCTGAGTGTGGGTAACCGGATGCCACAGTCATGTACAGAGGAGAGGGAGACTGTGGGAGGAGCAGCCTGGGGACAGGTCCAGGGTGTCTTTTCGGGCCCATCAAGGTCAAGGGGCCAACTAAGTATCCAGATGGAGCCAACCAAGAGGTCCCAGCTGGAAATAGAACCCCGGGGCTATATGACGGTACTAAAGGCAGAGACTAGATGAGACCTCCAGGGGAGTGGGGGAGGGTGCCCCCTCCCTGACCCAGAGCCCCAGCGAAGCCCCTCAGAGGCCCCACTGGCCCGCAGGCCACGGTCTAACCAGCTGGAGCTGCCTGGGGCTCACACCCCCTCCCAAGCCCCCCCCTGCACCCCCACCCTGGGACCACCAGTCCAGAGACCTCTGCAAGCCAACACGTCAAAATGATCCTTCTTGTACCCCCAGGCTCCCTCCAGGGGCTCAAAGCACAGGTTCGAGGCCAGGATTCATGGCCGAGCTACCCCCAGCTTCCCCCCGTGGCCTCAGGCAAGCATGCAGCCTCTCTGTACCTCCACTTCCTCCCCTGTGCAACCGGGGTCACGGGGATAATAATGCAGTGTGCGGAGGATTATATGAGCAGAAGCACTTCAGAGCTTTGCAAAATGCTACCCAGCAGCAGTTATGTGGGTCCTCGCCACCCAAGGCTCCCCCTCCCCCATTCCGCCATCCTAAAGTTCCTCTTCCCAGTGCCTGGCCTCTCCCGCCAGGCCTGCCCGGACCCTCCCTGTCTGTCTCAGGGGGCCGCCAGGTGCTGGGCCCTCACGCCAGCCCCACCCCCACCCCGCCCCACAGGCACAGGCCCATCCTCCCCGCCACCACCAGAGGGCGCACTCTGAACATGGCCTGGTTTGCCCGGGAACTCCCAGGGCACCTGAACAAATCCGGACTCCTAGCTGGGCAGGGGAGCCCCTCCTTCACAGCACACCGAGGTCCCCCTCGCCTGTGTCCACCCATTAAAATGTTCACCCTAGGGGCGCCTGGGTGGCTCATTCAGTTAAGGGCCTGCCTTTGGCTCGGGTCATGATCTCTGGGTCCTGGGATCGAGTTCCACACCAGGCTCCCTGCTCAGCGGGCAGTCTGCTTCTCCCTCTGTGCTCTCCCTCTCTCTCTCTCAAATAAATAAAACCTTTTTAAAAAAAGATAAATAAATAAAATAAAACGTTCCCCCTGGCTTGGTGCCCACACACACAAGCACACGCATACGCACACACACGCGTGCATGCCGCTCTCTCTCTCCTTCCCGCTGCCCCTCCAGCCAGCATGCATTCCTCCTCTCGTCACAGCAGGTGGCTGGCCCAGGCCCATGGGGACACAGGACACTGGGACACAGAGGCTAGTGGCACTGCATCTCTGCTGGCCCCCAGGTGGCAGTGAGGCGCAAGACAGACCCCCCTCCCCGAGCGAGGTGGCTGGGGAAGCCTCAAGGGGAGAAGTCAGGTCCCTCGGGGCTGGAGGCAGGGCAGGAGAGGATGGGCCAAATGCCCCCCCAGCTGCCTAAGCTGCAAAAGCAGAAAGCCTGGCCCTCATCCCGGGCACTCCGGCAGGGCTTCGCTGGGCTTCCCTGGCAAGAGTGCCAGTGCTTGCCCAGGCCCCACCCCGCCCCTGGGGGTGTCAATGGGGCAGGGGAGGGGTCAGGCCCAGGGCAGCCAGGCTCCGGTGGATTCTAGAAACCAAGACTCTTCTGGAAGGAGGGGGAGGAGCTTAAAGGCAGCTCTCAGCCAGCTCCCAGCATACTCTCTGACTGTCTCCCATCCCTCCTTGATGAGTCCCAAACGTCCCAAGCCAAGCACCATTCCAATGGGTCCCATCCAGGGATTCCAGAAGTTCCCAAGGCCCAGGGGACAAAGGAGGGGAACACTCCAAGCAAACTCCTGTCCTGACCCAAGAGTGGTGCGATGCCACACACAGAGGGTCGCCAGGCCTCCTGGGCCTGGAATTTTCAGGTGATCCCAAGCAGGCTGGGTGACAGCCCGCAGATACTTACCCCATTCTGGCTGTTACAGTGTCGGGTGCTGATGATGGCCCCTGCCTCCTCGATCATCTTCAGGATGGTCCCACCGTGGACGTTGCCAGCCACATTGGCATCATCCGGTCGCATGATCCTAGGCCGAGGAGAGAGAAGCAGCAGGATGAGGCCCTTGAGAAGGATGTCACTCATGAACAGCAACAACCCGGGGTGAGGAGAAGGTCCTCCAAAGAGACCAAGGACTCCCGAAGAAGGAAAAAGAACTTTCCGGGAGTTTGGTCAGAGTGGGCTGCTGATCTGACAGCCCCAGACAAGGGGCTGCAGGGTCCTGTCTCCACGGGAGGGAGGGAGGGAGGGAGGGAGGGAGGCAGGCAGGCAGACAGCGGGACTGTATCCCCAGGGTCACAGGCACCCAGCCGGGAAGGGGTAAGAGCAGGGGCCTCTGGCAAAGGCAGCAAGGCGGCCGCATGGCCGTTGGGATTCCCAGCACACCTGCCCCTCCTGGTTCCCAGGCTCCCCAACGACCAACAGGGCTGAATGAGCACCAGGACATAGGCCGTGACCCCGTGGAAGACGACCCTCAGGAGTCCCAGAGGGGCTAACGCATGCAGCCTCGGCTTCTCTGAGAAGTGGAAACGTGCCACAGCTCTGAGACTCCTGTCAGCGGGGTAACCCAGCACCACCTGCCCCGGCCTGCCGAGCTCCTTGGGGGCACCTGAGGGGGCTAAGTCCCCCGGGATCGAGAGCTGGGAGCCCTCCAGGGTCGGGGGAGGGGACTAAAATGCCACCCATTGCCCCAAAGAGGAAAAACTGCATCCCTGCTGTGGGCAGCCAGTGGTAGGAAGACTCCAAGAAATCTCTGGAATCCCAAGAAGCCAGCTTGGTGCTCCTACAGTGGGCAACCCCAGCCAAGCTGGCACCTTCCCAAACCACAGTCAGGCTAATGAAATCTGCCCTCAGCAGCCTCAGGCCTGGAGACGGGACGGGCAGAGCACACGCCACAGTTCCAGTGTGCCCGCCGACAACCTGGGCTCACCCAGCGCAGCACCCAGGACCTGCACCCTCTGCTCCGGGGCTCGGGGCCAGGGAGCTCCGCCACCCTGTGGGGCTAGGATCTCCTGACAGCTCCACTCAGCAGCTCAGTCTAGCCAGTCAGACTCCGAGATCATTCCTGGCTCCCGCTCTTATGGGTGAGCTGGGCGACCTGACCAAACTCTCATTCTTCCACTTCCTTGTCTTTAAAATAGGCATAATAACTGAACCACTGCACTTGACCGGGGGAGGACAGACTCACACGAGATAATGCAGATAACAAGCCCAACCGCAGTGCCTGGCACACGGCCAATACAATGCATGCTCACCAGCAGTATTCTTCCCTCCAGGTAAATATTTACCCAACCGACTGCAAGGTTGGAAGCTCCAAGACAGAGCCAGAAGATGTGATTTTCTCGGCAAATGAGCATGGACATCTTGCCATGACTGACAGCGGACTGTTGCCCACCCCCAAGTGTGACCCCTTCGTCCTGGGGGAGAGCCGGCTATGAGAACCGAGACCCACTCAGGTCACATGGCTGTCTGGCCCTGCCTCACTGACTCGGGGCAGCAGTCATGGTAACCTGGGCAGAGGCCAGGGGAACCCCAGAGAACCGGAAGGAAGCTTCACTTGGCTTCTCAAACATTCATTTAAAAATATTTCTTGAGTCAACTCAAAATGGATAAAGACTGGAAACCATGAAACTCCTAACAGAAAACACAGGCTTACGGTAAGCTCCTTGATCAGTCTTGGCGACGGTTTTTTAGATCTGGCTCCAAAAGCAAAGGCAACGAAAGCAAAAATAAACAAGTGGGACTTTATCAAGTAAAAAAGCTTCTGCAGAGCAAAGTAAACCATCAACGAAATGAAAAGGCAGGGGCGCCTGGGTGGCTCAGACGGTTAGGCTGCTTTCTTCGGCTCAGGTCATGATCCCGGGGTCCTGGGATCGAGCCCTGCATGGAGAAAAAAAAATCCCTGCTCAGCGGGGAGTCTGCTTCTCCCTCTCCCTCTGCTTCTCCCTCTGCTTGTGCTCTCTCTGTCAGATAAATAAAATCTTTTTAAAAAAATGAAAAGGCAACCTACAGAATGAGAGAAAATATTTGCAAATCATGTATCTGATAAGCGGTTAATATCAAAAATATATATAAAGAGCTCACACAACTCAACAGTGAAAAAAAAAATCTGATTTTAAAATGGGCAAAGAGGGAACACCTGGGTGGCTCAGTTGGTGAAGCATCTGCCTTTGGCTCAGGTCATGATCCCAGGGTCCTGGGATCGAGTCCCACGTTGCAGGGAGCCCGCTTCTCCCTCTCCTCCCAGCTCATACTGTTGCTTTCTCTGTCTCTCTCTCCCAAATAAATAAATAAAACCTTTATTAAATAAATAAATAAATAAATAAATAAATAAACAGACAAAGAGGGGTGCTTGGCCACCTGAGTCAGTGGAACATCCGACTCCTGATCTCAGGTCATGAGTTCAAGCCCCATGTTGGGTGTAGAGCCTACTTTAAAAAAACTTAAAAAAATAAAACAGGTAAAGAAACCGACTAGACATTTTTCTAAAGAAGACATAGGGATGGCCACCAGGTACATGGAAAGGTGTTTAACACCACTCATCATCAGGGAAATGAAAATCAAAACCACCACGAGAGATCACCTCGCACCTGTCAGAACTGCTATGATCAAAACGACAAAGGAGAACAGGGGTTGGCGCGGGATGCGGAGACAAGGAACCCTCGGGCACAGTTGCTGGGGATGCAGACCGGTACAGCCGCTGTTCTCCACAATCTCTAAAAAATTAAAGCCAGAACCACATGATGCAGCGATCCCCCTTCTGCGCATTTACCCCGAGGAAACCTAAGGTCGAGGTCAGAAGATACACAGGTTCATGACGGTGGCACTCATCACAGCTGAGCCCCCACAGCGCTCATCCGGGGGTGGGGGGGTGAACGGATAAAGCTCTCGTGGGATACGGAAACCAACGGGGGGGGCGGGGGGGGAATTCTGTCACTGCTGATGACAGGGATGGACTCGAGTGCATTATGCCGAGTGAAAGAAGTCGGAGACAGAAGGACAACACCATGTGATCTCACGTACATGTGGAATCTGACAACAGAGAGCTCAGACAGAGAACAGCCCGCTGGCTGCCGGGGGCCAGGCAGGGGGGCGGCGGCGTGGGGTGACCCCCCCAGGTAAACAAGTCCTGGGGGCGTGAGGACAGCACGGGGACTCCAGGTACCAGTACTGCACCGGACACATGGAAGCTGCTGAGAAAGTAGATGGTCAACGCTCTCACCACAGGGGAAGAAACCTGCAAACCTGTGAGGCGACAGAGGTCAAGGGTCGCTTGGTGAGCCTTCTGCTCTACAGACACGTACCAAACATCACCTCGCATGCCTAAAACTAACACCCCGTTCTACGTCAGCTACATCACAATAAAACCGGAAAGATAAAATAATAAAAAGTTTAGAAACATTGTCCAGTTTTTAAAAATTCGGGCTTAAAAATAAAATAAAATTAAAAAAAAACAAAACCTTAGCATTAGCCTGAATTTCTGAGTTAAGAGGTAGCCAATTTAAATAACAAAAACTGCTGTTATCAACCTCTTTCCTTGGTATCCGTTTTCAACTTAGTAAAGGACAGAGGGTCATTTCTGCCCAGAGGGTGGTCCTCCCGGGGCACAGGCACCGACCACACGGGCTGCAAGGGGGCAGGGGGCTGGCCAGGGAGAGCAGAGCCCCGGGTTCTAGAACTTCAGGGAAACCTGAGTCCAGCCTTCCCTAGAAGCACCAGAGCCTGCCTCTGGGGGAGCCCGATTCCCCCCTCGGGGCTCCCTGTGCCTGTCCGTCAAGTGGAGCTGTGCCCCCATGGCTGGCCCACAGAAGGGCAGACAGGAAGTGCCCACATCCGGCGGGGCACTGAGGAAGAGACTGATAAGGAGGCAGCCTTTGAGATGGTGCCTGCAGCCATCCTGCAACATTTGAGGGTCCCCAGAAACCCCACATCATCAACATCCGGCTGCCCCCAGGAGCCCGGGCACTTGGGAATAAATGCCAGGAGCTCCAGACCACACGCTGTCGGGCACGAAAGCTCACTGGGACGCTTTCCATCCCCCACCCTTCCTGGTCACCCTGGGTCCTGCACAAATACTGTCCTAATTCCCCAGGCCAGCTGGCCACTCAGGCACAGGGTGCCGGCCCGAGCCTCCCTCCCTGGGGCCTGATCCTGACCCGCACTCTGCAGTTACTGCAGAGGCAAGGAGACCAGAGCCCAGCTCACTCCATGCCCCTCGGCCCCAAGTGGCCCCCACTGCTCAGGAGCTACTGGGCAGGGCTGTCCTGAAAGACCAGTCACTCCCTCGGGGCCTCCCCAGCTCGCTTCCCCAGAGCTCCCATGCCCCTGGCCTGCTCATCTCCAGGCAGGCAGGTGTCTGAGGAGCGAGGGCAGCCAGGAGAACATGTGGTCCCTCACTCAAATTTTGTTTTCCCATTTTTTTTTTAAATATTTTATTTATTAGAGTGAGAGAGAAAGCAGGAGCAGGGGGAAAGGCAGAGGGAGAGGGAGAAGCAGTCTCCCCGCCAAGCAAGGAGGCCGGCAGGAAGGGCCAAGGCTGTCCTCAGCTTAGCGCCCGGAAGCTGGGCAGGGGAGGGGGTTCTGATGGGCCCACCGACCACACCCGAAATGTCTAACTGGAGGGGGAGTCGGGATTTGGGGCTTGTGGCCTCCAGGCTGTGAGAACATAAATTTCTGTTGTTTTAAGCCACCCAGTTTGTGGTCACTGGTTATGGCAGCCACAGGACGCCCACAGTCAGGGGGGCAGTGCCCCACACACAGAAGACAGCAGTGAGTGACAGGTGAGCCCCACAGGACCTGGGGTGGTGGCTGCAGCCCGAGCCTGAACACTCAGCCCCTGCGGCCCGAGCCCGGCCAGCCCAGGCCAGGCCCCAGCACCGGGGCTGAGCACTGCCCACCCCTCCCGCAGCCCCCCAGCATGGAGCCGGCCTCTCTGACTCTGACACCAAAATGTCCCTGCTAAAATACAACATTGCAGGGGCGCCTGGGTGACTCTGTCGGTTAGGCATCTACCTTCGGCTCAGGTCATGATCCCAGGGTCCTGGATCAAGCCCCGAGTACAGCTCCCTGCTCAGCGGGGAGCCTGCTTCTCCCTCTGCCGCTCCCCCTGCTTGTTCTCACTCGCTCTCTCAAATATATAAGATCTTTAAAAAAAAATAAGATAAAATACAGCACTGCAGCATGAGTTCCGTGGTCCTCAATCCAACAGTGAACGCTAAAATAGCTCTCTGAGGTAGAAGGTAGCAGGCAGCACCAGGCCCAGCCGGATTGCCGGGACAGATGAAGTCCTCTTGGGAGTTCCACCTGCACCAAACACAGGCAGAGCCATCGGGCCTGCTGCTGTGGTCCAGGCGGGGGCCTGCAGAGCAGTGCTAAGGACACCTCACAGACTGGGCCAAAGGTCCCTGGGCCGGTCCCTGCTGGGCAGCGAGGGCTGTCCTAGGCAGGGACAACCCCAGGGAGCTTCTGCCCTGAACTAACCCACAGCAGTAGCTTCCTTCGTGCTCGGTGCAGGGAGCCGCCACCTTGGCAGGGAGACAAGGAAGAGCAGGCGTTGCCATTCCTGGTGGGAAAGGAGCTGTGGGGCTGCCCGGGGGTAGGCACATGCCAGGACCATGTGGGCTGGGGGATGGGGCCGATCCCCAGCAGGCACAGGTGAACACCTCTTCTTTCTACGGGGGACCCTGCCAATCGGAAGCCCCAGTGACGCCGCTTATCCTCTCCAACTTGCTGCCTAAGAAGGTTCCAGCAAAGTTCCTTCAACCCCAGAGCCCCCACCACAGCCCCTAGATGAGGCAGGGACGGAGAAATGGCTGGGCCAGGAAAAAGTCCCTGGGGCTCGTCCAGGCCCCAGAGCAGGAGTGGGAGGTGCCAATCACACCCGAATGCCCAGCTCACACTTTGGCCGGGACAGGGGAATGAACCGGGAGAAGGTTCCAGGGGCAGCCGGCTGACCAGCACCCACGGATCCCAAGAACCCAGAGCAGGGGCGGCTGAGCCGGCAGGAAGCAGAGCGGCGCCCCACACAACCACAGAACCCGGCTGGCGAGAGAAAGGGAAGCACCGGGAGCAGCAAGGCTGCCGAGAGAAGCAGCTGCCGCCATCCCGAGGCCTCCAGCCGGGAGGGAGAGTGCGAGCCTCACGGCTGGCCTCTTCCAGGCACTCAGGATGTGACCCTGCCGGGAGCCCAGGGCAGGTCACGCGGGGGCTGGACTTCCGATCCCAGCTGTAGGCCCACCTAACATCCGCAGACAGCAAGAACCAGAGCAGGCAGCTGTCCTTGGCCCCGTGAAGCCGGCCAGCCCACCCACCGGACACAGGGGCCGCATCCCCTCTCCCACCTGACCCCGTCAAAGTGCCCCCAGACAGACGATCTGCGGCAGTGGCCCCCACAAGAGAAGGAGGGGGCGCGAGACTGGTGGTACCTGCTCAACTGGGAAGCCATGCCCGCTGCTTCGTCCTGGGTCCCGAGAGAAGCAAGGGGGTTAGTGGCAGCCAAGCCACCCACCCTCCCCCTCCAAAAGCACCATCCCAAGTCCCCACCAAGCCAGGCTGCCCAGTCTAACCAGGAAGAGGCTGCCTCACCAATCCGAGGAGTCTACCAAAAGCCAGTTGTCATAGAAACCTCGCTTTATAAATAATGACAGTGGAGAAGAAGCACCTCTCTGAGCCCTTCTGCTGCTGTGCCACAAGATCAAGAAGTCACGCAGACGGGGGCCGAGAGACAGGGCAAACGCCCACCGAGACTTTGTCCAGGGTCTAGGGAAAGGCGGGGCCCCAGGCCCGGAGCCACGGCCAGCCTTCCACGGCCAGCCTTCCACGGCCAGCCTTCCGAGCTTCCTGAGACAGGGGAGGAGGGTCTCAGGCCAGCGGGAGAGGCACAATGAGGGGCCGCATCAGGGGCAGAGCCAACATCCTGCCCAGAGGGGTTGGCATCCGACACCTGTCCCAAGGTTACCTCCCAGAGCCCTAGGGGCCAGGTGAGCCACTGGAAGGGAAGTGGGCGGGGGAAGCAGCCAGCTCCACCCCCCCCCCCACCCCAGCCCCTCTCCTGCGGCCACGGCCAACGCCGCCACCACTCAGACCCGCCTCCTCCCCTCTAGGGCCCAGGTGAGCCACTGGAAGGGAAGTGGGCGGGGGAAGCAGCTCCACCAGCCCCTGCTCTCCTGCGGCCGCCGCCACCACACAGACCTGTCTCCTCCCCTCTAGGGTGCCAGGCGGCCAGTAGCAGACCTTCCGTCTCCGAGGGAGGGCCTGCCCTTCTCCCCTCCCACGGGGTGTTGGGAAGAAAGAAGGCAAGCCATCAGAGTGGCCGGGGAGCAGGTGTGACGGTGGCAGCCCGGGGGGAGGAGGCTGGATACATAATCACTGCTCCCACGCCCAGTGCCACCCCCATGCAGGGCACGTGAGGGCACTCTTCCTGAAAACTGCCGACCTGGCTTGGCTCCTGGGCACTGGTCCACCTCGCCTGTGGGCAACTCCGTAGGTAGTGCGCTCAAGAGACCACAGGCCAGAGCACCAGTGAGGTTCGGGCAAACTCAGCCTGTGGCCGCTCTCACTCATCAAAGGCCCAGCATGCTCCCAGCTCCTGGCGTCCTCCCTAAAATACGGCCCAAGTGCTCCTAAAGGCACAACTACCATTGTCCCAAGTCCTCCCACCTTTCTGTGAAAGGAGACAGAAGCAAAATTCCAGACTGACCACCACAGCGGCGGGTTCCATAGGGAGGCCGGCCGGGGCAGGAAGGGCCAAGGCTGTCTCAGCTTAGCGCCCGGAAGCTGGGCAGGGGAAGGGGTTCGGACGGGCCCACCGACCACACCCGAAATGTTTACCTGGAGGAAGGGGAGTCAGGGCAGAGTCTGGGTGGAAAACCTTCCCCAAAGCCTTCCCCCACCCACACAGCCCGATGCGGGCCCTGGCAGGATGGCAGACCTCCTTCGGCTCCTCAGCTGTCTGTGACGGTGCTTCATCCTGAATAGAAGTGACCCCATTTGCAGGCAGGCCCGAGGACTATTCCCGTAGGGCAGGGCCTAGGGCCATCCTGCTCACTGCTATTCCCTAGGACCGGGCACCACGCAGGACACAAAGCAAAGTGCCGTGAACAGGTGTCAAATCAAAGAGCGAACGAGTGCCTGGGAGACACAGAATGGACGGAGGCCACCACCCCACCCACCCTAGGTCCCCTCGGATCAGCTGGGCGCTCAGGCCCCGTGTGCACCCGGTCAGCAGCCTGCCCCTCCCCCTGCCTTCCCTGCCCAGAGAAGCCTGGCCCCACTCCCCTCCCCTGGAAGAGGCCAAGAGTGCTGCCCCCACAGGCCACTCAGGATCCAGATCACCACAGTGGGCCATGTGCTGGGTCTGGTCAAGCCCATCTATCACCTGCCGGTCAGAGAAAAGGCCCCCAAGGTCATGGGTGTCCATTCTAGCCACGGGGCATCCCAGAGCCATGTGTCCAGGCACCCAGAACCACAACCAGGGCCTCCTCCAGGCCCCCCCACCCCCAGCCATCCCACAGTTGTCTTACAGCTTGGCCTTCTCCCTAAGACAGGCCTCATCAGCTCCCTTCCTCAACACTTTCAGGGATGCACCCAGCCGAAGCACGAGCATGGTCTCTGTTCGTCCCTTCCCGAGCCCCGGCCAGGTGGGACTCGGAGGGGGGGCCTCAGCCCGGATGCTGTGCCCTTTGGACTTGGCCCCATTCCTTCACGCAGGCATGGCCGCCTCCCTAAGCAACGCTGGCTTCTCTCTCCCTGTTGGTCTCAACCTTCGGGGTGCTGGGCACGTGGCCCACCCCAGGTACGGAGCGGCCACCCGCCACTCCCAACACTGCATGTGCCCGTGACCTTTTCAGATCCGTTAAAATCACAGGAAATTGGAGTCAAAAAAGATGCTGGAAATTACTCACTTCAAGCCCCTGCTTCTACCTGTGAGGAAAGCAGGCCCGCAGAGGCAAGGAGGGTGGCCCCGGGCCCGCACCACTCAGACCTGGAGGACGGGGCATTCAGCACCTTCGAGGTGGCGTCCCCGGAGGGTGCTGGGCCAGGGGCGACGCAGCCTCCCGCACGCTGCAAAGACCTGCCATCCTTCCCGGCAAAACACCCCCCGGGTGATGGGGTGATGACTCAGGGACGAGAAGCAGGCACAACTTGCCCCGCCACGTTCCTTCTCAATTATGGGAAAATCATTAAAATGCTCCAAGCCTGGCTTAAAGAGAAACAGTCCTCACGGGGCCCGCGGGGAATCCCGAAAGCGGCCACACCGGAGTGAGCAATCTCTCATGGAGAAGTCCTCCAGCGCCGGCCGGGGATGCTGCCTCGGGTGGCTGAGTAAACCCAAACCCGTGACTGAGAAACGCCATCCACAGGACAGTTGAGACCCACCGCAGAGTTCAGACCCAAATGGAGTTCTCTCCCTATTTTCTCCTCCGAGGGAAGACATCCTTCAGATTTGGAACGATCCACTGAATGACAGGCAGGCTCAGTTACTTAACACCTGGGTACATGCACACACCCTAAACCAGGAGAAGTGAGATTTAAAAAAAAAAAAACCACCAACCCAACAGGGAAATGCAATGAGGGAAATCTGCAGGAAGTGACACAACCCAGGGAAATACCTACGAGTCCACCCACAGCTCGATCAAAGCGGCGAGGACGTGCATCACTTCCACAGCCACGCCAACTTCCCACAGAGAGGACGCGTCCCTCGCCAGCCTTCCGAGTAAATAAGTACAAAGTGGAATAACCAGGAGGTGGTTTCTCATGTTCTGTTAACCAAGAACGGCCACCCCCGTCACCCCCGGCCCTGAGCAGCCGTTCCCCTCCCGGCAGCGGGGCACTGGGTCGCGCGTGTGGGCTGAGCATGGCGACACTGCGGCCCTGAAATCCTCCCCGACCTTGAGGCGTATGGAACCTCAAGGTCTTTGTGATGATGGAAACCAAGAAACTGATTGGTAAACTGCTTCAGCCAGCAAGACCTGCTCATCATCTGACTTCTCCCCCCGGAGCAGTATTGCCTTTCAACTTTCAAAATGAATAATCATGCAACGCCCAGTGCCTACCAAGTGGAGTTAGCAGATGTAAGACGAATGGAATGCAAGCCTTTTCTCAAGGTCATAATGAACGACAGCGACATCAGTCTCCCGTTAAAAAAGAGAGAATTAAATAAAGCAGAGATTTCCTGTTGAAGCTCTCAAGTGTTTCCATCCACAGGAAAAAACCAGACTTTCTGCCTGATCATCCCATTGTACTTCAAAAACCAGAAAACCACCAAAGTTTTAAGTAGCATTTTAAGAACAGATGAATTTGAAGATAAAGAATTATTCGTTTTCTATTTTGGACACCTGCAAATGAAGTGGATCTAGTAACAATAAGAGTAATGGACTGTGACAATTCAGTTTATTTTTAATTTTGATGGTTGGGTATTTGGTTTCTCCTAAAACGAGAAAGATATTTTAAACTATAAGGAATTTTCTAACCAGTTTCAGCTTTGCAGGCAGTTTCCTGCATAAATTGGGAAGTAACACTGGAAAGTAAGAATTTGGTTAGTAAAGTGGGAAGGCTGTATTTATAGTTTGTATGCTACTTGCAATTTTTTGTTTTTCAGCTCTTATAATAATGGAATGGAAATGTAAGCTGTAAAGATTCTCAAGTATAAAGTATTTGCTAAAAAATAAATAAGTAAATTAACCAAGAACTATTTTTTTAAATATATTTATTTATTAGAGAGTGAGTGCAAGAGAGATCACAGAGGGAGAGGAAGAAGCAGGCTTCCCACTGAGCAGAGAGCCCGATGCGGGGCTCAATCCCAGGACCTGGAGATCATGACCCGAGTCGAAGGCAGACACTCACCAAATTGAGCCACCCAGGTGCCACCCAAGAACCACTTTATTTTTTTATTTTTTTATTTTTAAAGATTTTATTTATTTATTTGACAGAGAGAAACATAGCGAGAGAGGGAACACAAGCAGGGGGAGTAGGAGAGGGAGAAGCAGGCTTCCCCGCGGAGCAGGGAGCCCGATGTGGGGCTCGATCCCAGGGTCCTGGGATCACGACCTGAGCCGAAGGCAGACGCTTAACGACTGAGCCACCCAGGCGCCCCCCAAGAACCACTTTAAATGATAAAACTAGATGTCCGGAAAGGTTCCCAGCAACATGACCCTAATAGCCAAAAGAGGAGGGAACAGCCCAGGTGCCCATCACGCAGGGACAGACAAATAAAATGCCGTCCATGCACACGACGGGATAGGATTTGACTATAAAAGGGAATCGGGTACGGATGCACACTACCATGAGGAAGAATCCTGGAAACACGATGCTGAGCAAGCAGCCATCACAAAGGGCACGGTTCCGCTGACACGAAATGTCCAGAGCAGGCCAATCCATACACAGAAAGCGGACTGACTGGCGGAGCCATGGCCTGGGGGAGGCGAATGGGGAGAGAGAGCTAAAGAGCACAGCGCTTCTTTCAGGGGTGAAGAAAATGTTCCGGACTTAAATCACAGTGATGTTGCCCCAGCTTGTGAATACACCAGAAAACACGGACCTGCACTCAAGACTAAAGGGACAAACAGGATGCGAATTACAGCACAATAAAGTGGTCACCACAACACCTGGCTGCAGACCGCTGCGGGGAAACAGGCCCACCCCTCTGCCTCCAGAACTCTTGGCCTCGGCAAGACCTCCAAACACTCAGGCCCAGGAGAGAGCTCGCAGAACTGAGCCCAAAGAAAACCACGCGCATTGGACAAGGCGGCGGCTTCAGAGCTTCTGATACTAAGCAGTCAACTAGCTCCGGGGACCCTACGCACGAGCAAGGTTCCATTTCTCTGAGACATCTGTGGCAGCTGTTTTCTTCAGCTTTCAAGGCATCTGGAAGCTGGAGAAGGTCAAGAGCTGCCACAGACCAGAGCCCAGGAGAAAGGCAGGACGTGAGAGAGACACAACTCCAAACTCAAAGGTCAATCAGCCTAACCGATCAGAGGGCACTCAGAACGGAGAACTGGAGAAAACCCCCAGTGGTCTTTCCTAGAGTCAGGGGCCACTGCCCTCCCACAGAAGTTCCCGCCCTGGGGCCAGCAGAGGCAGGAAGGACGGAGACTCATGTCCAGACCACAAAAAGAACTCTCAAAGCTTCACGGTGACAAAACCAATGACCCAATTTTTTTCAGAAGCAAAAGGCTTTTTTACAAACACTTCACAAAACAAGATCTGTGGGTGTAAAATTCGCACATGAAGAGATGCTTGACATCATTAGACATTAGGAGAATACAAATTAAAATCACAAGGAGATACTGCTATACACCTCAGAACAGGTAAAATTTAGAAGACTGACCATAGCAAGTGTCGGTGAGGATGTGGAGGGCAGCGGGAGTCCCGCGCTCTGCTGTCAGAAATCAGTGGCACCCCACTTTGGAAAAGTGGTCAGCAGTTTCCTCAGATTTATTTATTTCAGAGAGAGGGAGAACAAAAGCAGGGAGGGGCAGACGGAGACGGAGAGAGGGAATCTCAAGCAGACTCCAACCCTGGCACAGAGCCCAAGGTGGGGCTCAATCCCATGACCCTGAGATCATGACCTAAACCGAAATCAAGAGTCGGGTGCTGAACCGACTGAGCCACCAGGCTCCCCAAGGTCAGCAGTTTCTTAAACAGTTAAGTCTACACCTACCACATCACCTGGCACTGCCCTCCTGGTACTTGCCCTTCCGACTGAGAAAAGCAAGTGTCCCCACAAAGCCTTGTTGACGAATGTTCATGGGGGTGTTCCTCGTCACAGTCCCAAACTGACGACGACGGAGATGCCCGTCCACACAGGAATGGATAGACAGACTGCAGTCCACCCACATGATGGAATATATGCAGCAATAAAAAGAAACGGGCCACCCCTCCATGCAACAGCATGGATGAATCTCAAAGTGACCATGCTGAAGGAAAGAGGCTGGCCGAGAAAAAAAGCACATCCTGTGTGGTTCCATTTCTATAAAATTCTAGAAAATGCAAACTGATCTCCAAGGACAGAATGTAGGTAAGTGGCTGCCAGGGCTTCTCCAGGGATAGAAGGGAGCTCCTAACGTGAGGGCCAGTCGTTACCTTGACTAGGGTGATGGTTTGCCAGGTGCGTACAGATGTCAAATTCATCAGATTAAGTATGTGCTGTCATATTAATTATACCTTAACAATTTAAGTAAGTAAACATCTCTCGCACCCTACCCCCGCGGTTGCCTTGTGGAGAATCCCATGTTGGTGGCAAACACCCTGGGTTTCTACTGTAGCCACTGGCCCTGGGAGAGTTTACTGAACTCAGCCCATTTCTCCGAGAGCTGGCGGCAACCGCACCCAAGTCCCCCGGGAGCTGCGCCGTCCCTGTGCTGGAAGCACGGTGCTCCCAGCATCTCAGCACCAGCTCTGTGCCCACAACCCCCAGGAGAGGGGGAAGGAGGCCTCACTAAGCGCCCTACCCGCCCAGCACAGTCCAGTCCCACCACGGCACGGATCAAGGCCCTCTTTCACACCCAGGGGACTAGCAGTGAAGCCTGAAGCGGGCAGCTGAGCAGGTCCTGAGGACTTCTCCAGAATAACCGAGAGCATGGGCCAGTTGCCAGTGTGGCCATCTGAGTCTCACGGTGCCAGGGCTCGCTCTCACACTCCCCTGAATTTTAAGGAGGCTGCCCCCAAGAGACAGTCAAGTCAATGGCAGTGGCTCTGGGGAGAGCGGACCTCGACAGAGAAGGGACCAAGGTGACAGGGGAGTGACCCTCTCAGCCCCTACAACCACAGCCCCACCCAACACATTGGGCATCAAACGGCCCATCCCACTGGGCACAACTCACAGACCACATTGGCAGGTGCCCCCAAGAGGCAGTAAGGAAATGCCCACGGCGAGTGGGCCCAGGAGACACAGGTCTGGGGTCCAGTCCTGGTTGTGCTACACCTGCCAGTGTCCCTAAGTCAGCCACCACACCTCTAGGGTCTGTTCTTCACCTGCAACATGGAGGTCAGGGCGGAGCTGAGAGCTCCCGGAAGCTGGGACACTTCACCTTGTCTCCTAGGCCCCCTCGCCCTAGAAGAAGGCCTGGCAGAATGAGCTCCTGCCACTGGTCAGCTGAGGGACCCAAACAATACATGGTTAAGAGAATAAGGCGACAGGACACCTGGGCGGCTCAGTCGGTTAAGCGCCTGCCTTCAGCTCAGGTCATGATCTCGGGGTCCTGGGATCGAGCTCCGCATCGGGCTCCTGCTCCGCAGAAGTCTGCTTCTCCCTCTCCATCTGCTGCTTCCCCTGCTTGTGTTCTCTCTCTCTCATAAAGAAAATCTTTAAAAAAATATAGAACTCCTAAAATTCTACAATAACAACCCAATATGAAAATGGGCAAAATATCTGAACAGGCACTTCATGAAAGAAGACAGAGATGCCAGATAAGCACGAGAAGATGCACAGCTTCATAGGTCATTAGGGAATTGCAAATTAAAGCCACTACGCACCTATTAGAGCAGCCGAAATTCGGAACACCAACAAAACACCACATGCTGGAAGGATGTGGAGCCACAAAATCTCTCATTCATTGGTGGGAATGCAAAAAAGGTGCAGCCACTGTGGAAGACATTTTGGCAATTTCTTACAATACTAACTGCACTCTTTAACTGTATTCTACTCTATATTGTATTAATTATATAAAAATAAATGTAAAAATTTAGTAGGTACATGGAAGCAATTAAACAAAAATCAAGTAAAAAAATTCTTGTTGGATATGGCTGAACTAAGAATATAAGTAATATGTTTTCCATGGATGCAAAGTCCGCAACACAATATTACCAAACCGAACTTAACAATACATTAAAAGGGTCAATAACCACGATCAAGTCGGACTTAATCCAGGGATGCAAGATGATTCAACATCCACAAATCAATCAACGTGATACACCACATTAGCAAAATGAAGGGTAAAAACCAAATGGTCATCTCAACAGATGCAGAAAAAGCATCTGACAAAATTTAACATCTGTTCCTGATGAAAACTGTCAACAAAGTGGGTACACAGGGAACATACGTCAACATAATAAAGGTCATATAGGACAAGCCCACAGCTAACATACTCAACAGTGAAAAGCTGAGAGCTATTCCTCTAAGATCAAAAACAAGACAACTCTCACCAAAACAGAGTATTGGAACTCCTAGCCACAGCAATCGGATAAGAAAAGGAAATTTTAAAAGGCATTAAAATCTGTAAGAATAATAAAACTATTCCTATTTGCAGATGACATGATACTGTATATAGAAAGCCCTAAAGAGGGGCGCCTGGGTGGCTCAGTCAGGTAAGCATCTGCCTTCAGCTCAGGTCATGATCCCAGGGTCCTGGGATCGAGTCCTGCATTGGTCTTCTTGCTCGGCAGGGAGCCTGCTTCTCCCTCTGCCGGCCACTTGCTCTCTCTCTCTCTCTCTGAAAAATAAATAAAATCTTAAAAAAAAAAAAGAAAGAAAGAAATACCACACAATCCAGCAATTTCACTTCTGAGTATTTACCAGAAGGAAATGAAAACACCAATTCAAAAAAGGTATGTGCACCCCGATGTTTAATTCAGCATTTTTTACAACAGCCAAGATTTGGAAGCAAGTGTTCATCCATAGAGGAATGGATAAAGAAGATGTGTTACATACACACATATACACACACACAGAGGAATCTCAGCCATTAAAGAGAAAAAAATCTTGCCATTTGTGACAACATGGATGGACCTGGATAGAGGGTATCCTGGTAAGTGAAATAAATGAAAGACAAATACTGTATTTTACTTATATGTGGAATCTAAAAAACAAAACAAAACAAACACAAATAAAACAGACTCATAAACACAGAACAAAGTAGTGGGGAGGTGGGGGGGGGATGGAAGAAATAGGTGAAGAGGATGAAGAGGTACAAACTTCCAGTTATAAAATAAATAAGTCACAGGGATGTAAAGTACAGCATAGGGAATATAGTCAAAAATATCGCAGCAACTCTGTAAGTGAAGGATGGTAACTACACTTCTGGTGAGCATTTCGTAACGTATATAAATGTAAAATCACTATGTTGTACATCTGAAACTAATATAATAGTGTGTGTCAACTATACTTCAATTTAAAAAAAAAAGAATATTAGCAATATGTTTCAGATGCCGTGGGTTAATCAGGCAACTTCAGGCTGGCTTGTGGGTGTCCCCACCTCTAAGGGCCTGATGTTTATTTATTTTTTTTTTTTTAAAGATTTTATTTATTTATCTGAGAGAGAGAATGGGAGACAGAGAGCATGAGAGGGGAAGGGTCAGAGGGAGAAGCAGACCCCCCGCTGAGCAGGGAGCCCGTGGGAGCCCGTGGGACTCGATCCCGGGACTCCAGAATCATGACCTGAGCCGAAGGCAGTTGCTCAACCAACTGAGCCACCCAGGCGCCCCCTGGGCCTGATGTTTATAAGCACAAGACATGAGCAGGGCTGGGGGGGGGGGGTGTCAGTCTGTCATTCAGGGAGGCAGAGTATCAATCCAACAGGATCTGGTTCCCTGAGACACTGAAGGACTCCAGAAAGCATTTTAGCCGTTAAAGCTCTGGATTCCAAATACAAGGCACATCTGAGTGACTACAGCACCTGCACAGCAAAGAAACACACAAAGCAAGTGTGGCATTTACTGAAAATGATAGCCACCCACCCTTGCTCACCCTGATCAGTTACAAGGCTAAAGTTCCCACCTGCTAAGTGCCCAAAGGGTAATGAAATATTTAGCCGGCTCAAGAAGAGACTGGAATTGGAAGCCTGGGGACTTGCGACAGGTGGAGAGGGAGCAGCCTCCATCTCCAGCACGCCCCCTACAGACGGCTGGGGCGTGCCAAGGCAGGCCAGGACACAAGGTGAGGAATCAGAAAACACCCCCGAAGCATTCCCCAGCCCCCCCCATTCCAAGTGACAGCAAAGCACATATACCAGCTGCGCTTCGAAGACCCACCAGATAAATCTTCTGGGGCCGGGTACTTTAGGCAGGGTCTTCTCCCTGACCCAGGGCGAGCAACACCCTGGCCTTCGGGCCATCAGGGCACGCACTTTCCCTGAGGCTCAGAGAAGTTCTCAGCCTCATGCTGAGTTTGGGAGACACATCACGTCTTAGACTGTTAATACTACCCATTCATAAACCAAAGTCAGCACCAGGCCATGTCCGGGGCGGCTGGTGGATTGGAGCTTGGAGGGGCAGCCATCACCTGCCTCTCTCTTGAGCAGGCGATGAGACACACAGAACTCAGTGTCGAGAGACTTAGGCTCCAGTGTCCACTGTGCTGACCGCGGGCAGGTCACTCCTGCCCTCAGTTTCCCTATCTGTAAAACTGGGGAGGGGGGCCTCTGCCCCCCGGAGCTGAGAGCTGAGTGAGCGTGAAGGGTGCAGATGGGAGCCAGGGCAATGTCTCAGAATGTGGGTGCTTCCCCCCGTCAGCCGTCAGGAGGCTTTGCTCCACATCGAGAGGGTGGGAAAACTAGTTTTACAAAAGCAATTCTTTCTCCCTGTACATCACCTCCCAGTCTGAGCGTGACCTCCCCCATTTGGATTAAAATTCTGATTTGCCTGACACATCTGATGCCCAGTTAAACGTGCCTGCAGGGCCGTGGTGCCCACTCAAGGGCACGACTGCTACAGGCGACCTCGCTCCTCCCAGGGTTTTAAGGACACTTTTGATGGCCAGTCGTGCCCGCTGGATCTGGCTACAGCAAGACGGGGCCTCAGGGAGGACGTGCAGGGCACCAAGGGGCTCCGGCGGTCCGGCATGGCCGTGGAAGGTCTCCAGTGGGGACCTGCCCCACAGGAGGCCTGCACCACAAGCCCGCCACCTGCCCTGGGACAGGCTGGTCACAGCACACTGCAGCGGGGAGGGGGGGGTAGTAAGGAGGTCAGAAAGGCCAGAAGGGGGCGGGCTGGTGTTCTGGGAAGGGAAGTGGGAAACATGCAGACCCAGCCTCAGATCCTACGCAGCCAAGAGGAGGCCCGGCCCACTGCTGAAATGAAACCACCTGGGTGATGAACACTCTATGTTCTGTAGGGCAGGACTTTTACCACTGGTGGACCTCTGCTTCTGTCCTCAGGGTCAGGCACGAGACGGGGGTGTGGGGCAGGTTTGTGGCTTCAGCCTGGGACCCAGACAAGTACCTCGGACTCACAGAGCCCGTCCCCGTCTGGAGAAAGGAGTGTGTCCACATCAAAAGAACAAAGCTGGACCCTTACCTCACACCATCTATGAGGAAGAACAAAATAGGTAAAGCCCTCAACAAGAGCTGAGACTGCAAAAGTCTTGAGAGAGAACATAGGGGTAAAGCTCCGTGACCTTGGATCTGGCGTTGGTTCCTCAGATCCGACAACGAAAAGCACAAGCAGCCGGAAAATAAAAAACATAAATTGGATTACATCAAAATTCAAAACTTCTGTGCTTCAAGGCAGAGCGTCCAAAGTGCCGAGAGAACCCACTGAACGGAAGAGAATCTTTGCAAATCATGTATCTGAGGAGGGACTCGTATCTAGAATACAGAAGGAACTCTTACCACTCGATAATAAAAAGACAAAGAAGCCAGATGAAAAACAAGTAAAGAAACTAAATAGACCAAGACGTACACGTGTCTGGTAAGCACACAAAAGGGTACTCGACGTCATCAGTCATCAGAGAAACCAAATCAAGGCCACAGTGAGATGCCACTTCAGCGACCTAGGCCAGGAAGGCTGCAACCCAAGAGGCAGCTCCCTAGCACCGAGGAGGATGGGGGACCCCCCGCCCCCCGCACTGCCGGAAAACACAGGGGTGGCTCCTCCAAGCTTCCACACAGAGTGACCCTATGACCCAGCACTCCACTCCCAGATGGGCTGGCCTTCCTCACACCACCTCTGACACCCAGTGTGTGGTGGTTTTTTTCCGGCTGGGTGTCCTACAATTCTGTGCAGTTTTGACACTAACAGCCCGGAGTTAGCACAGGCCCCAGGTTCAAGGGCTCAGGCCTGTCCCCACTTCGATGCCACTCTCAAGCCCCAGGCGACCTGTACTTCTGACAAACTGGCTCTAGAAATTGGGGTTCCCACAAAAACCTCCTCCAGTTGGATAATTTGCTGGAGCAGCTCACAGGACTCAGGCAAACGCTTTATTCACATTTTTCACGTTTACGGGTTTGTTCTAAAGGATACAGCTCAGCACAGCCAAATGGAGAGACGCACAGGACACGGCATGGGGTGGGGACCAGGCACACCGCCCTCTCCACACCTCCAGGCGTCCAGCAACCTAGAAGATCTCCCAACTCCACTGCTGGGGATTTTTATGGAGGTCCCATCATGGAGGCACTGGTGATTAACTCAACTGCCAGCCCTCCCTCCCCCACCTCCAGGTAGGAGGTGGGGCTGAGGGTTCCAACCCTCTGGCCCTGCCAGGGTCATCCTGGCTACCAGCCCCCACCCATCCTGAAGCTACCTAATGGGCTCCCAGCTATCACTCATCTCATTAGCATACCAAAGACATACTATCACACAGGAAATTTCAAGTGTTTTAGGAACTCTGTGCCAGGACCCAGGGACAAAGACCAAATATACATTTCTTATTAAGCCACACTAGGTATACACTCGAGAAATAAAAATATATGCCCACACAAAAACCTGGACAGGAATGTGCACAGTAAAGTTATACACAGTAGCTGAAAGGTGGGAACAGAGCAAATGTCCACCAACTGATGAACGGATACACAAAATGTGGTATGTACCCCTACAGTGAGTCCTGGAGGAAGCACGACACCTGCTACTACTTGGATGAACCTTGAAAACAGGATGCTCAGTGAGAGAAGCCGGACACAAAACACCATATTGCATGAGTCTACTTATTTGGAATGTCCAGAAGAGACAAACCGATAAAGAATAGAGATTGGGGGGATTAATAAATTAATAAAAATGTATTAAATTAATGAAAAATGAAAAATAAATAAGCCTCATTTAGAACGGAGTGGGAGGCCAGCAGGGGCCGCTCTCACACCCCACAGCTGGTCGCTTGCAGACCCACCAGGAAGAGCGATCCCCCAGGTCCCCCTACCCCGCCCCCGCAGGAGGGAGAAAGGCTCTCGGCTCCAGCAACCGCACAGCCCGTCAGAGACCGTGCAGCCAATGAGAAGCCACGACACTTCCAACTCCCAGTTCGCTCCAATGGGCTTCCGGTTTACAAGAGCCCACCCCCCCCCCCCCCCCGCTTCCCTCTATAAAAGCAACCTCTTTGTTCTCCAGAGTTGCCCGTGGTTTCACAGGAGCTTGCTCGACCGGAATTGTAATTCTCTGCTAGTCCCGAATAAACCAATTTTTTGCTAGTGAAACTGTACACTTCAGTGGATGAGTCATATGGAACACAGGTTTATGTCAATAAAGCTGGTACAAAGAAGGGGGGTGGAATACACCCACTGAACAAAGTTTCTGTAAAGTTTGAAATAAATACAGGAAGGCCACGGAAAGCAGCACAAGGGGCGCCTGGGTGGCTCAGATGGTTAAGCGTCTGCCTTTGGCTCAGGTCATGATCCCAGGGCCCTGGGATCGAGTCTCGCATCAGGCTCCCTGCTCCTTGGGAAGCCTGCTTCTCCCTCTGCCTCTCTCTCATCTCTCATGAATAAATAAATAAAATCTTGAAAGAAAGAAAGCAGCACAAGGTTACACTGCTAAAGATGAGCCCATCATGCAAGGACAGCTCCCCCTGCCCTGGACAAGCCTGCCGGTCCAAAATCACAGCCTGACCCCCTGTCCCAGGGGACAGCAGAATGCACATGTCCCCAGACTCCTTGGCAGTGTGTGCCCAGGGAGTGCTGAGCCAGCCCAGCTGTCAGCAGGCACAGCACTTGAATCTCCACACCTGCCTCAAGCCCTCAAAGGTGCCCCGTTGCCAGAGCCCGCCAATCCCGAAAGCCCATGCCTCCGACAAAGCTTCGGAGTGGTCCCTGGCCAAAAAACACGCTAGGTCTCCACTTCAGATGAACACACAGTGGGCATGCTCAATCAGGTAGTTCACTGAACACCGAGCATTCCATTTATTAACAATAAATCCTGGGGCGCCTGGGTGGCTCAGTCATCAAGCGTCTGCCTTCGGCTCAGGTCATGATCCCAGGGTCCTGGGATTGAGCCCCGCATCAGGCTCCTTGCTCCACGGGAAGCCTGCTTCTCCCTCTCTCCCCCACTCCCTCTGCTTATGTTTCCTCTCTCTCTGTCAAAAAATAAATAAAATAAAATAAGATAACAAACAAACAATAAATCCTGAGTCATGCAGCCCAAGGCTCAGTCTGCCCTACACGTGGGACACCAGAGTGGAAGATGCCATCACTGTGGGCACAGAAATGTCCCTTTCATCCTACCTTCCAGTGACACAGGGTCGAAACAGCAGATCAGAACTGGTTTCAAGAGCCTTCATGGAAGCCCAGCATCTCTCCCTAGGATGCTGGGAGCTCCTGGGCCCCAGATGCTTCCAGGTGGCTGCCTGCCTGGCGAGCGCCCGGAGGGGGACAGCACAGACAAGCAGCTTCATTTTGCAGTAAGTCTGCCCCGTTGCCAGCACGAGGCTTACTAGCAGCCTCCAGTCCTGTCTCCCCAGGGGGCCTGACCCCCGCCCCCAGAGCCCTCCCTACAGGTCTCCCTTTCCCGGTAGCCTCCTCCTGGGATGCCCCTCCTCTGTCTATCCACGTCAAACTGGCAGTTCTGCTTCCGGGAATGTCTCACAGGGTGTTCCTCTGAAATCCCAGTGATGCAGGGAATTCATGACTCGGCCTGAAGTCATCGAGCTCAGCTCTCTCCTAAGCAAAAGAGGGCTGCCGACAACAAGGCCACAGCCCATCTGTGGGACAGCAGTTTTCCTAAAGGGAAAACACATGAAGTGGAGTCAGGAGGCTGCAGGGGAGGCCACTCCAGGACAATTACAGTTGCCAACGGAAGAGTCATCCAGGGAAGAATCATCAGCCGAGGGCTTCAACAGAAAAAGACGCGCACTGCATCTTCCACAAGGATGCGACCCGCCCCCCGGCACCTCAGCCAATGAGAAGCCGTCTTCAGCCTGAGCTCCTGCTTTCCGGCTTTTCTCCGGGGGGGGGGGGGGGGGGGGTTTCCTCCCCTTCTCTGTGAGATAAGGCTCCTCTCCTCTGTCTGTTGGGCTTGCCCGCGCGGCTTTGCCACACAGCCTGCTTGTCCCAAATAGCAATTCTCTGCTCTTCCCAAATAAACCCATGTTTGCTGGTAAAATAATGGACTTTTTTATTTTTAAGGTTACCATTACTTGGCGATCAGAAATGGGATCCAGAAGAGACCCCCAACAACTCCAAGGCTGGTGGACACACAGGTGCCGATGCCCAAGGCCCACTGGCTCACTGCTTTCTTGCTGACCCTGGATTGTGAGGGCAAGTCTCCTCCTGCATCTCAAGCTCCATCGTCTTTGTGTTTGAGCTCCCCTGGCTTTATCCAGGATCTGTTTTAGGGCTTTGGCCTTTCTGTGAGAACTCACTCGCTTGCCCTTTGGTCTGACTTCTGTTTGGAACCGGGCTGTTCCTGTTGAAAGTGTGTTGTGTAGGAATTTTTCCTTCTGCTCTAGAGACAAACCTCTAAGAAATGGGATCCCAGTCATCAAAACTGGGGGCGCTGTCCCCCACTTATGGGACCACAGTTGGTTTTATGTTTAAAAACCATGGTCCCTCCTCATGCACACTTCTAACTAAATGGACCGACTTCACCAAATGTAATTTAGAACTTCAGTGGCCATGATGGTGGACTTTTGATCTCCCCAAACTTACTTTCTCAAAACTAAACTGGACACCCATGGCTCTGAAACTGTCAAAACTGAACGGGGCGCCTCTTTGGATTGGTATGATTGTCCAGGACCGCCGAACAATAAACAACATGGTTATCTCTCGGCACCCTGTTGCTCCAAACCCCTGTATATTACTGACATCCCCAGAGAAAGCAAATTTTCTTGCTGCCCTTGATCTATGCAGTGCATCTTCAGTATTCCAGTTAATAAGGAGAGCCAATTATCTTTTTGCTTTCACTTGGGAAGAACGTAAATACATCTGAACAGTAATGGCCCAGGGTTTCGCAGATGGTCCTTACTTTTTACAAATCTCAAAAGCTAATTTGGATGATACAAAAATTTTCTGTAGGCTCTATTTATTATAATACATAGATGATTTGCTTCTCCACTGCCCTTCTCAAATCTCTTCACAAGAAGATGGCATCCACCTGTATCACTTTGGCCTTAAAGGGCATAAAATCCCCAAAGAAAAATTGCTGTTTGCTCAAAACAGGTTTGATACTAGGAAACCTCATCTCATAACAAGAACTACGTTACAACCCAGGTAGGGTTCCTGAACTTCCCAAAACCCAAAACTAAGTGCCAATTACAAAGTTTTCTTGAATTGGCTGGCCAGTCGAAATGGGATTCCAAAGGTCTTTCTTGTGGGTCAATGGCTACATGCTTTACTAAGAAAAGGAAAGATCAAGGGCTCCTGGCTGGCTGAGTCAGTAGAACATGCAGCTCTTAATCATCAGTTCAAGCCCTACGTTGGGCATAGAGCTTACTATAAATATAAAAGTAAAAATTAAAAAATGAAAGAGCAGGAAGACACAACTTTGGGGACTTTAAAGAAGAGCCTAATAAGACCCCTGCCCTCAGACATCTTAATTACTAACTTCCCTTTTTCCTCTGTGTAAATGAGAGCAGAGGGAATGCCTTAAGAGTCCTCACCCACAAAAACACGGGGGCCATCATCGACCCACAGGGTATATAGCCAACAACCAGATCCTGTGGCCCAGGGAAGTCCCCCTGGCCTCACAGCCATTCCTGCCACCAACTACCCTGTTAGTTCAGGGCACTGAGGAGATAACCACGGGATCGCCTTTAACCATCCCTGTATGGTAAAACCATGCAAGGGTAAAACCGCAAGCATTTATACCAACAGTTGGGACGCCATGGCTCATGACTTTGGAATGGTTAACAGTGAGGTTTCCTTACCTTGAATGGGAATAGAATTAAAAATGGCTCCCATCGGGCTCCTGGGTGGCTCAGTCGGTTAAGCGTCTGCCTTCAGCTCAGGTCATGATCCCAGGGTCCTGGGATCGAGCCCCGCGTCGGGCTCCTGGCTCAGTGGGGAGTCTGCTTCTCCCTCTGCCCTTCACCCCACTTGTGTTCGCTCTCTCTCTCTCATTCTCTCTCAAATAAATAAATTTTAAAAATCTTAAAAAAATTTTATCAGATGCCACACTTTTGCTGCTGCTTTGGCTACGATCAAGGCTCCTGGGTGTTCCAGACACAACTCCCTGGAGACCAAAGGAAACCACCTCACTGATATTTCTGCCAAAAATGATGCTGTCAAGGAAACCCACAGCCGAATCTCTGTCGGGGTCCAAAAGGGATGTTGTTCCAAATGATAATTTGGAAAAATCAACAAGTGATAACCCAACAATTGGCCCCAGAGAAGGAAAAAGAGTATTGGAAATCTAATCATTGTTGGCTCAATAAAAAGAGAGAACTCTGGTTTGGACCCAATAACAATCTGGCCCTACCAGAAATTCTAAAATTCCTACTACTTACCTCTGTATATGCACTAAACCACTGGTCTACTGACAAAATTATAGTGTTCATGAACCAGTATTGGTGGAGAAATATTAACAGTCTGCAAAGACAAAGAGTGCTTACTTCACTTACACACCTGTCCAAAGCTGCAGAAACCTGGTCACACAAATGGATTTTATAAAGCTTTTCCTGTCTCATAGAAATGTCAGTCACAATTCGTATATTTTCTCACTGGCCTGAACCTTTCCCTTTAGGCAGGCCACTGCTTCTTCTGTGGTTAAAATTCTGTTCAAATAGGGCGCCTGGGTGGCTCAGTCGGCGAAGCGTCTGCCTTCGGCTCAGGTCATGGTCCCAGACTCCTGGGATCGAGTCCAGAGTCCCGAGTCAGGCTCGTGCCCCTCCCCCCACTCGTTCTCTCTATCAAATAAATAAATAAAATCTTAAAAAAAAATTCTGTTCAGAAGGATTATCCCTACCTGAGTAACTCCTATCAGACTTCATAGTGATCAGGAAACCCATTTTACCAGTCAGGTGCTTCGACAAGTCTGTGCTGTTTGGCTAGTTTTAGAACAATTTCAGTGTGCATACCACCCTCAATCCTCAAGGTTAGTGAAACACACTAAAGGCACTATGAAGATTCAATTGGCAAAATTTGTAGAGAGCTTCCAGACACCTTGGCTGAAAGCACTGCTGTTGGTCCTTCTAAATCTCAGACTGACACCCTTTGGACCATGTAGACTCTCACCCTTTGAGCTAAGTCACAGGTCATCCAGGGCACTTGGCCCCTGCCTCCTGTCCATAGTCGAAAAAGGAGATACATTCCAATATTTTAAAGGCCTAATTGCATCTGTTAAAAATAACCAGGCCAGGGGCGCCTGGGTGGCTCGGTCGGTTAGGCGTCTGCCTTCGGCTCGGGTCCTGAGATCGAGTCCCACCCCGGGCTCCCTGCTCAGCAGGGTGTCTGCTTCTCCCTCTCCCTCTGCTGCTCCCCCTGCTCATGTGCTCTCTCCATATATATATCTCAAATAAAAAATAAATAAATAAAATAACCAGGCTTTGGTAGGGGGCATCTGGTTGGCTCAGTTGGTGGAGTGTGTGACTCTTGCTCTCGGGGTTGTGGGCAAGCCCCCACTGGGTGTACAGATCACTTAAAAATATATTTTCAGAAAATTAAAATAGGGGCACCTGGGTGGCTCAGTCGGTTGAGCGTCTGCCTTTGGCTCAGGTCGAGCCCCATGTCCGGCTCCCTGCTCAGTGGGGAGTCTGCTTCTCCCTCTGCCCCTCACCCGACTCGTGCTCTCTCTCTCAAATAAATGAATAAAATCTTTTAAAAAAATAACCATGTTTTGTAGAGGAACCTTTTCACCATTCATTCCCGGGAGACCTTAAGTATCACACCTTGCAACCTGGAGATTTCGTCTGTTGGCTGACGCACCTCCACAAAGACTCTTCAGCCTTGCTGGAAATGCCCTTCCCAGGCACTGCTAACCAGCCCTTGCGCCACCAAACTCCAAGGAATAGCCTCTTGGATTCACAGGACACATCTAGGAGAAGCACCAAACCCTGACCGGCCCCACACACTGGCTGGTGACTGAAAGCAGGGGCTTCCCAGCCGTGAAACAGATGACATCAGACAGCCTTCCTGAGCTGTCCGGACCAGGCCTGGGTGCCTTCCCCACGCTGTCTGCATCTACTCTTACTTTCATAGAAAGAAAATGCCCTCATCCACATTTCCCCAGGCTCCTGCAAAAAGGGGAAACCTTTTTTTCTTTTTTTGATTATGGCCTTTTTCAGAAACAGCCTCATCATGATCCTGTGACAAATTAGTTTTTCACTTGCTTTTTCCGAAGGATTAGAAGGTTCAAGAGTCACAAAAGTCTTTCATCTGAACTATTATTTGACTCTGGGTTCTTATCCAAATTCACTGTCTCTGAATTTGTGACCTTACAGGCTGTCTTATTGGATAACATTTGTTTTTGCAAACCGTCCTTTTGAGATAACAATACTATTTTAGTACATCTTTGAAGTTTTACTATTTTTGCAAAAAGTTCATTAGCTATTGCTTCATGCTTAGACCTGCACTGTGTCTTACCAAATGTCCTAGGTTCATTCTCTCAGCGTACCCCAGTGGTGTGCACTATTCTGCTCTTGTTGCAGCTCTCAGCAGGGACTTCCAGGAGGCACACATGACTCTGGAGGGAGAATTTTTTTCCTCCAAGTCAGAATCAGTACCAATAAATATTTTCAGTTGGCTACTTTCAGACCTCGAGTCCTGGTATGGAACCACCATACAATTTGGAATTGTTGTGTTACTTCTTCTGTTGTATAAATATTTTAAGTTTTGTGGTTGGTTGCCTGCGAAACTTTTGTAAAAATGACGTACCCAGGAAGGAGCTGATTTCCAATGCTGTGGTCTTGATAAATACGTAGTATAGATGGGAAGTGCCTGGGAGTCCTCCCTTCTGACCTTCCTCGTTTCTCAAATATGGCCTTAAGGGGTTTCCAACTGCCACATGATTCCCCTCCAATGTAGGACGTGACAACCAGGAAAGGTCTTTCCTGGCACTGAGGGACAAAACCACTGAATAAGGGGTGCCTGGGGGGCTCAGTCAGTTAAGCGTCCAACTCTTGATTTCAGCTCATGTCATGATCTCAGGGTCCTGGGATAGAGCCCCAAGTTGGGCTCTGCGCTCTGCAGAGAGTCTATTTGAGGATTCTCTCCCTCTGCTCCTACCCTGCTCAAGCACTTTCTCTCTTTCTCCCTCTTTCTAATAAATAAATAAATAAATCTTTTTTTAAAAAATGGGGGCACATGGGTGGCTAGTCGGTTAAGCGATCAACTCTTAATTTCGGCTCAGGTCACGATCTCAGGATTGTGAGGCAGAGCCCTGTATCAGGTGCTGCACTGGGCATGAAGCCTACTTGGGATTCTCCCTCCCTCTCCCTCTGCCCCTCCCCCCCAAAAAACCCAAACACAAAACAAAACGGCATGAAAATTAATAAAGTAGAACACTACATCAAAAACTAATGATGTAATGTATGGTGACTAACATAATAAAAAAAAGAAAAGAAAAGAAAAAAGAAAATTAATAAAGTAAAACCAAGTGGAGTCAGGAGGCTAGAAGGGTGAGCCATGCCACTCAACGTCAGTTCTAGGAAATGTGGATTACAGACTCCCAGAGAAGAATCATCAAGAGGAAAGAACATCAACTAAGGACCCCAACAGGAAAAGATGTACATTGAATTTTCTACAAAAAAATCAACTATTCCTGCAGCTCAGCCAATGAGAAACTGTCATCACCGAGCTCTCATTCAGAACCACCCCTCCTGACTTCCCCCTTCTTCTCCATAAAATAATGTTCCTCTCCTTTGTCTGTTGGACTTGCTTATGGTCTTTCCATAGCTTAAATGTCCTGAATTGCAATTCTGTTTTTCCTGAATAAATCCAGTTTTGCTGATAAAAAACTTTCATTTTTAAAGTTAACAGGAGAGGGCGCCTGGGTGGCTCAGTTGGTTAAGCGACTGCCTTCGGCTCAGGTCATGATCCTGGAGTCCCGGGATCGAGTCCCGCATCGGGCTTCCTGCTCGGCAGGGAGTCTGCTTCTCCCTCTGACCCTCCCCCCTCTCATGCTCTCTCTATCTCATTCTCTCTCTCAAATAAATAAATAAAAAATCTTTAAAAAAAAAAAAAAAAGAAAGTTAACAGGAGGACATGGGTGGGACTGTGAGCAACACACCCAAGATTCTCATCTCCAGGACCACCCATCAGTCCAGACCGGGCCTCCAGCAGGGATGAACAGCTCCACCTGGGCTGGAAGGGTGTTCTGCATGGCAGGTGTCAGGAGGGCTGGGAGTCTGCCAACTAGCACAGGGGTCATAGCTGAGGAAAGAGGATGCAAGAACACAGTGGAAAATTCCCATCCCTACTTCAGACAGTGGCCCTCAGGCCCCAGTGGAGCACTGAGGAAGATGCAGATCCCTGGCACCCAGGGCCCCCATGACGCAAAAGCTGTAGGTCTGGAGTAGGGACTCAAGAGGCTATTTGTCTTTTCCTTCCTTTTTTTTTTTTTTAAGATTTTATTTATGGGGGCATTGGGGTGACTCAGTCAGTTAAGCGTCTGCCTTCGGGTTGGGTCATGATCCCAGGGTCCTGGGATGGAGCCCCACATCCGGCTCCCTGCTCAGCGGGAAGTCTGCTGCTCCCTCTGCCCCTCCCCCTGTTTGTGCTCTCTCTCTCTCTCTCTCTCTCCGATAAATAAAATCTTTAAAAAATTTTTTTTCACTTATTTTAGAGAGAGACAGATGGAATGCAACCAGAGGGAGAGGAAAATAATGTCCAGCAGACTTCCCTCTGAGCACAGAGCCCGATTGGGGGCTCCATTCCAGGACCCTGAGATCACCACCTGAGCCGAAACCAAGAGTCGGACACTTAACCAACTGGGCCACCCAGGCACCCCCGTCTTTTTATTCTTTATTGTGGAAAACATCACTTACAAGAGCAGAGAGAAGTAAATGAATCCCGGAGTCCCCACCAAATAGCTCCACTGGTCGACTCTGGTTTCAGATGATCTGTTTCCTCTCTGTTCCCACCCCCTCCTCCACTCCAGATGAGTTTAAACAAATCTCAGACATCACAGCTTGGCATTTGTAAATATCTCAGCATTTCCTCTAAAAGAGAAAGACTCCGTTTAAAAACAGAACCACAGGGGCACCTGGGTGGCTCAGTCGTTAAGCGTGTGCCTTCGGCTCAGGTCATGATCCCAGGGTCCCGGGATCAAGCCCCACAGTGGGCTCCTTGCTCCGTGGGGAGCCTGCTTCTCCCTCTCCCCTGCTTGTGTTCCCTCTCTCGCTGTCTCTCTGTGTGTCAAATAAATAAAAATCTAAAAAAAAACACACACACACACAAAAAAAACAGAACCACAAAATAATTATCCCACCTAAAATATAACACCAATTCCTTGGTGTCATTGAATACCAAGTGAGTGTTCAAGTTTCCCCAGTGGTGTCCTAAAAGTTTTGAGATCCGCATTTGTGAACTGTCTTCACAATCACCAACAGCTGGAAAGATCCCAGATGTTCCCTGACTGGAGAAGAGAGGAACAAAGCGCAGGTAACGCAACTAGGCAGTGAGAAGAAAGAAGGACACACAGGAAGTGGTGCTCACAAGCAGAGTTCCAGGTGTATGATTCCACCCATGTGATATTCTAGAAAAGGCAGAAACCAGAGTGATACAAAGCAGACCTGTTTGCCAGGGGTCAGGGTTGAAAAGGGACTGACCGAAAAGGGGCAGGAAGGAACTGCTGGGGGTGATGGAAACGTTCTGTGTCACAGTTGTGGTGGTCATTCTGTGGGTGTACTCATTTGCTAAAACTCAGTGAGCAGTGAGCTTAAAATAGGTGCATTTGATTGTATGTACATCATACCGTATAAGGTCTGTTTTTAAAAAAGCAGAACTACAATGATCTCACCTTTAAAAAACTGGAAATTCCTTAGTATCTTTTAAGTTTCAAAGGACTATTCAAGTTCCCCCAAGTATCTCATTAATGTTTTAAAATCTGCATTTTGTTGTTTTTCTACTTAACTGTAATTTGCCTGCAGAAAATGTGCATTTGTAACAAGCTTCCTCAGTTATTCGGATGTAGGTGGTCCGTGGGAGCGGGGGGGGGGGGGGGGGGTGACCATATGTATCCCACTCCCCAGGACACCTGTGGCAGGGAGGCCCCGTGGACCTGGAGGCACCCAGTGTCGTCACCGGGTCTGGGCCCCGCCTGCAGAAGCCCCCAGCACAGGGCCGTGAACGTCCCAGAGCTGGTTTAGAGTGGCGTCGGGCGGCCGGCAGGGGGAGCCCTCACACCCCGCCGCTCGCGTCAGCGGCCGGGCAGCGGCGAAAGGCGGCAGCTCCTTGCAAGCGCTCGAGCGCCCACTGTGCCACCCAGCAGGAGGAAGAAAGCTTTCCCCTTGCCCTGGCAACAGCCCAGCCAGCGGGGGTCTGTCACACCTCGGCCAATGAGAAGCCACTATACTCTGAACTCCCAGTTTGCTCCAATAGACTTTTTGTTCGTACCCACCTTCAGAACGTCCCCCTCTCCAACATAAAACAGCGTTCCTCTTTGTTCTCCGGGCTTGCCTATGGTTTTGCTGTAAGCCTCCTGGCCCTGCAATTCCTGAATACCCCCCCCCTTTTTTTGACTGGTAAAATAACTGGCAGCTTTATTTTTAAGGTTAACGGGAAAAAGCAACTTCTGGCCTGACTGAAACCAGGGAGCTGGTGGACTACCACAGTCCAAGGCGATGCCAAGCTGCCTGGCCCACTTACAGGGGGAGGCTGGACAGTGGGTGAGCAACAGCCTACCCAACCCGAGGCTCCCTGGGCTGCAACGACCGCGCCTTTTTCCAGGGCCTCCCTGTCCTAGCAAGAAGGGAGTCAGCACTGTGCACCGTTCTATAGAATGTTCCAGAACATTAGCTCAGGGTATGGTCTCTGTAAATCAGATTCGATGTTTTTATTAATTCCACTGTAAACCCAAGACAGAGCCCAAGGGAAAAAAATTCTAATCCATTAACATACTAGAATTTAGGTCCTTTCCACTAACATTTTGGCCACTAGATGCCAGATCTACCAAAAGTCGCATCTCCTGGATGCCAGGCACTAGCCCAGGCATTCTCAGCACACAGCGGTGAACAAAGCAATCCCTAACCTCAAGACATTTCCTAGCAGATTTGCATCTAAGAGCATGCAAACAAAAAGTCCCATGGCAGACCTCACACACTTACCTACAAGTAAATGACTCCTAAATTATCTGCCCTGGGCAAAGTCCGCCTCCATTAGCTAGGTGGTTTGAGAGCCAACTGCAGTCCCCAGGGAGCTTCTGAAACCCTTAGGAAATCCTTCCTCTCCCAGGCCTGCCATAAATTCCAGTTTCTTATCCCTCTACAATACTACACTGTCCCATAATGTAGCCACCAGTCACAGGAGACTATGTATGTTTACATTTAAATTAAAAATCCAGTTCCTCCACGTCTGGCCACATTTCAGGCCCTCAGTGGCCAGTGACTAGTGGCTACCATACTGGACAGTGCAAACATGGAGCATTTCCATCAGGGCTCCACAAAGCCCTATTCTCCAACAACCTGTTACAGGACATGTCCTTCAACTTTATTTCAACAAACACTCGGGGGCTTCTGCTAGGGGCCCACACTGATGCCATGATTAAGCCTCACAACCAAATATAAACTTCAGCTTAAAAGGCAGTGGAAAAACCACAGCAAGAGGGACACTGGCAGGGAATAATCCACCAGGAGCCTTCAGCTCCTGGTCAAGGTCCAAGGTCTGCCTTTCACCAAGTCCTTAACCTCTGAGGACCTCGTTTTCCCCATCTGTAACATGACAGAGCTGGACTGGAGGGCTTCTAAGGGTCCTTCCAGGTCTAACATTCTACAACTCTGAATCCAACAAGGAAAAATGTAATTTGCTAACTAAACGTTAATTAACATTACTTAAACCAAAGGAAATAAACCAAAATAACCAAAGGAAAGATGCTCTTCTGAGACTTTAAATGCTGTCCAGGCACCTGCATCATAGGGCTGTATCAAAAAGACGAGGAGACAGCACCCCACAGTGGCCTGACTATCCAGAGTTCAGGTTCTCAAAGTTAAACTGTTCTCTTTGTGAGCTCACATTCCCTTTGTGAGCTCACTTTTATAACTGCCCAGCACTGCGCCAAAGATTTTAATCACTAAAGTAGGCATTATCATCTCCAATTCACAAATAAGAGAGCTGAGGCCCATCGAGGTTAAGGAACATGCCGAAAACCACTCACCTACAAGAGGCAGAGCTAGGATTCGAATCCAGGCCCCTCAGCCTCTTGAGCCCGTGTCCCACTTTTTGGACAAAAAGAGCTTTATTTACTTACAAGGTGCCAGCCATTCCATTCCACCAGGCACTAGATACACTTTCTTTAACACTCGGAACAACCAGGAGAAAATGGGACACTGGAAAGCCAGGCAGCTTCCGAATGGGTGGAGGTTGAATTCGTTTAATGCTAATGTTTAGTCAGCTGATTACATTTTTCCTTGTTGGACTGCGGGGCTGGTTCTAACCACTGCCTTCCCCAGCCTTTAGAGCCCCATCCCTTCAACACCTCCTTCCAAACGGAGAGCATGTGACCACTCTTAATTATCTAGGATGGTGGCGGTTCTGGCATCCTTCCCTGCTGGACTGTGAGCACCCTGAAGGTGGGGACCAAATTTTCCATGTCGGTCAGTGTCCCTCTATGGCACTCCGCTCCTTCACAAGCCAGTGAAACTTGTTAAATTCATGGGCTTGGCTGTCCTAGGCCAAGAGGCTCCTCTTTCAACACAGGGTATCAGCTCAGATGTCCTTAAAGGGCACCCCGCCCTAGTAAGTCCACTCTCCAGTGTCCTGGGGTTTCTCTGGGCCAAGCCCTTATGACCACGGCCCTCTTCACAGCCCCGCCCTGACTCCCTTCAGCAATCGTGTGGGCACCAGAGGCTCACCTCAGCCAGGCTTCCTGCCCACCTGTCCCAAGGCCACTCAGAGATAATACGCAATTGTGAATGTGCCAGAGGCAGCAAGGGACACACCCAGGGTGACAAAAAGCACACACACATATGCGTAGATTGAAATCAGCATCTTCTTTTTTGCGGGGGAGTGCAGTGGAAAATCCACAGGTCTGGACACAGATGACCTGGCAGGGGCTGCCTTCAGGCTCTTGTGGCTGGATGACCTTACAGAGACATTGGGGCTCCCAGAGCCTCAATTTCCTCCTCCAGTTTCTCTCCTCTCTTCACAGTGGTGAGACCCCTGCCATCCTCCCTCCCAGGGAAGTTGGGCAAACCGAATGAGACGAGAGATACACAGGCCCTTTGCAAACATTGAATGCCAAGGTCACTTGGCCAATACAAGGCAGAGCCTGATCCAAGGCCCTGACTCCAGGCCCGTCCTTTTCCAACTCAGTTGCTTCTATTATTTTTGCCCTGGAACTCGGGAGTTGGTGGGGCCATGACCACCACACAGCCAACAAAGGGAACACAGCAAGGTTCCCCTTAAAAATCTCCTCTTCCTAGAAAACTCAAAACTGACCTTGAGGTCAGGAAAGGCTTCTGACCCGGTCAGAAGTGAGATGGAGTCAAGGCACCCCATTGATCCCGCACTTACTATACACACCCAGCCACTGCCTTTTCCAGAGAGATGTCAACATCCACGGGAAACCCACCTGGCTGGGACCCAAGGTCAGTGTGATGCCCAGCCCCATACCAGGAAGCAGCTCACTCTTAGTGGTGCACCAGGCAGGACAGCCCTGCTGTAGGCCCCAGTCCTAGTGCGGCCTTCCCAGACTTCTTGCCCTTACTCATTACTCAGCTCATGCTCAAATACCAGCGTGCCTGCTTCTGATTCTGCCCAAAGGGATGAAGAGTAACCTTGAGGCGGCCCTCAGCGCTCCAGTGGGAAATAAGCCAGCTCATAATCTCCAGCTTCCTCTGGGGGCTTCTATCTACCCAGGGCCCATGGAGGAAGGTAGGGGTGGTCCGCTGCGAAGAACAACCCTGTGTCCCCATTGTGTAAGATGCTTCCAGGCTCAATGGTGCAATAAACCGTCAGCAGGGAAGGGTATTTTCTGCTCTTCCAGTTAACACCGGCTTTCCGCAAAAGCCGAGGCAGTACACTGAAGGGAATGTACCTCTGCAGCCCCCGCCCACTCGGGTACCCACCCAAGGGCTCGCCGGGCGAGCTGGTTATCTGCGCCCCACCTCTCGGGGGATCGGGTTGGCGATGCACCAGCGCCCGAAGAACGCCCTCGAATTAGGGGGGCTCAAAGGGAGCCGGCCTGGGGCTCGGGTGCGCTCGGGCACGGCAGGGCGGGGCGCGGCGCGGGGGATGCGCATCGACCCCGCCCGGAAGGGCGTCGCGCGGATTCTTCCCGCAAACGGCCTGCGTGGCCGCCGCGCCGTCCCCGGGATGCGCCAGGGGCCGCCGGCGCTGCGGAGTCCGAGGCGCTTCCCTGCCGCGGCGGGCGAGCGGCGAACCGGAGAGGCCGGGCCGGGCACCTGGCTGGGGCGGGGGTGGTTGGGGGAGGGCGTGGAGGGGCGCTGGCCTGGGCGGGCCCGGGCGCTGACTCGGTGTCCTGGCCGCCCGCCGTGCCGCGCGCCCCGCTTACCGGCAGATCTGGATGGCGGACGGCGTCTCGGCGGCGGGGCCTGACATGCCGGCGGCGGCGGCGGCGGCGGCGAGCGGCTGAAGGAGAGCGCAGGTGTCTGGCAGGCCTGGCGCGGAATGAATGAGCCCGGGCGGCGCCATGGAGGGGGAGGGAGGAGGCGGGGCCATGGCGCCTGTGGGGCGGGGCCTGAGCGCCGGCGGCGAATCGAACGCGGCCTCCTGTGCCGGCCCCGCCCCCACGCGCCCCGCCCCTCGAGCCGCCGCCGGCTCCCCCGGCGTCCGGTTCTGGCTGCGGCGGGGCGCGGTGGGGCGCCACTTCTAGAAGGTTCGGCGGCTGTTGGGCGGCGCCGAGGGGGGCGGCCGCGTGGATCAGCCTCACCCCGCGCGGCGCGTGTTCGTGTGGGGCGTTCCGGCCGCCCGCGCCCGGCGGTTGAAGGTCACAGCACCCCGCGAGGCGGCCTCGGCCCGCGTGCGGCAGAGAGGCCTACGGGGGTGCGCGTCCGGGTGTCGCCTTCTCGAATCAGCCATGACAGGAAACTGGAGGCGGTTTCCCGTAAAAGAGCATTTACGATCGGGCTGCCGTGTGTTGTGCCGGGAGGGAGGTTGGGTGCGCGGAACCGGGAGCCCGGAGCCGGCCGCCACGCAGTTTTTCTGCTGCAGCCGCCGAGCTGGGCTGGGGATGTGCCTACACCGCCCGCTGCAAACCGCTGCAAACCGCTTCGGGGTTCGTGCGGAAGGACTTCCCGGGAGCGCAGAGCTTTTGCTTGGGGGCGTGCATGCTGCACTAGGAGCCCTGCTGCTGATCTGTTACGTTGCACACCGTATGCTCCGCCACGGAGCCCAGGTCAAGTCGGGGTCACAAAATATGCCCAAAATACACCAAAGAGGAAAAAGGTGATTGCTTCTACATGCCAGAATTACAGAGAGCTTTTCACCCCGTGTGAGGGTTGCCTTTTTCCAATTTTTTCCATTTGTTAAAATGAACATAAATTGCTTTTGTAGTCAGATTTTTTAAAAAGATTTTATTTTTTGACAGACAGCAAGAGAGGGAACACAAGCAGGGGGAGTGGGAGAGGGAGAAGCAGGCTTCCCGCGGAGCAGGGAGCCCGAGCCCCGCATCCCAAGACCCTGGGATCATGACCCGAGCCGCAGGCAGCCGCCTAACGACTGAGCCACCCAAGCGCCCCTGTAGTCAGATTTTTAAAAATCAAATGAAACCCACAGAACTCGAGCTCTTCAGTGAAGTTTGAAAACCCATTTATTCTAAACTAAATAGCTCTGAAGGAATCGTGCCTCATCCTGGTCACTCTTGCATTACCAGACCCAAGGAGGCCACCCAGATCCCATCTATGATTTAACATTATTGCACTAGAAATTTTGTTTTGTAGCGTGAATTAAATCGAGGCAAGCATCAAGGGTCACCAAGCCTGGTTAACCACCACCTCTTCCCAGGATGGGTCCCAAAGTTGATGGATTTCTTGCTATGGGACCCTGGGAGCAATAACCAGCTTTGGAGCCTTAGGCAAGGCAGTTTCCTCATCGGTTCATTGGGAGTAATACCTTTCTGACCTTCCACAGGAGAAATGAGGTAATGAATGTAAGGGGCCTACCACATTAATAATTAGGGCCTTCTTCCTCTTTGTTCTCACCTTTCCTGCTCACACGTTAGTTTTCTCTAAACAGCTCTTCCCACACAGTCAATGCAATGGAATAAGGATTTACAGAGGCCCTGCCCTATTTGTATAGGTTGGAGCATTCCCATGAAGTTGGATACATTTTTGTTCTTCAAAAAGCTCCAAATCTGGGGCGCCTGGGTGGCTCAGTCCTTAAGCGTCTGCCTTTGGCTCAGGTCATGATCCCAGGGTCCTGGGATCGAGCCCCGCATCGGGCTCCCTGCTCGGCAGGAAGCCTGCTTCTCCCTCTCCCACTCCCCCTGCTTGTGTTCCCTCCCTCGCTATGTCTCTCTGTCAAATAAATAAATAAAATATATTTTTTAATAAATAAATAAATAAATAAGCTCCAGATCTGATTGGGAGACAGATTGGGGACACAAAAAGCCTGGTTGTGACCACATGCTGAACCAAATTCCTAGACCAGGGAATGGGGTGAATGCTTCAGGAGTAAATAGCCCAGTGCTTCCCAGAGGGGGACAGAAAGATCTGGAACAACATCTGTACCTTTGGGAAAGGGTGTGGCTCTGCTTTGGCCAAAGACAGCATGTCAACCTTCTCCATGTGACAGCTTGTCCAGTAGCCGAGGGAGCCTGTGTCCTGGTTCTGCAGAGAAAACGGTGCTCCGGGATTAACCACTTGTCTATAATTGCCAGTTGTTTATGCCCTTGCCCAGTGTTCAAGGTCAGCAGTGGGGGTGGGGAAGGGCAATCCCATAGCAAAAACATCATGAATTGTCTTTATAAAGCGCTGATGGATTTATACTGGTCTCTCACCTTACAGTCCCCCACCTTCCCACTTTGGGATTTTTTCCTACTTTCTCCCAAAGTTGACGGGCCATTTCTGTCCCTGCGTTTCAGCAAAACTTCTCAGAAGAGCTGTTAATATATACACTCTCCGTTCTCTACCCACCCCCCTTTCTCTTTTGAACCCGTTCCATCTGGGTTTTGTCTCTGCAGCTCAATGTATCAAGGTCACTAATTCCAAGTTGTTAAATCCAGTAATCCGTTGTCAGAAGTCATCTCTCTTGAAACGCTTATTCCTTGCCTTCCAAGATGCCACACACTGCTATTTTTCTGGCCATTTTGCTCAGCCTGCTCTGCTGGTTCTGCCCCAGGGGAGGCCCAGACCTCTCCCCTGAATTCTGGACACATGCGTCCTCTTGCCTGGCCCACACGTCACCCCAATTGTGTAGTAAGCATCTCATGCTCCCCCTGAAATTGCTGCTCACGGTCTTCCCCATTGGAGTTTCTTCCTTCCTATTGCTTCAGGCTAACAACTGAGTCACCCGTGACTTTTCTCTCCCAGCCCTCATCCAGCCCACCAGCAAATCCTGCCAGCTCTGCATTCAAAGTAAGTCTAGAATGTGCCCCGTCTCCCCGTGGCATTCAAGAATCTGCCCACACCTCCATCCACATGGCTTCATCTCTGCTCTCCTCCTTGCTCGCTGAGTCCCTCCTCTGTGACCCCTCAGATGGTCCTTGACTACACCTGACCGCTCTTTCTTCAAGCACCCCCGAGACTCAGCCCTCACTTCCTTGGGTCTTTACTAAAATATCACCTATAAACAAGGCCTTCCCTGGCCACCTCTCTAAAACTGCTATTCCTCAGCATCCCTACCTCTCTCCCTGACTTCTTTTTCCCCTTATCTCTTTTTTTTTAAGATTTTATTTATTTATTTGACACAGAGAGAGTGATAGAGAGCACAAGCGGGGAAGCAGCAGAGGGAGAGGGAGAAGCAGGCTCCAGGCTGAGCAGGGAACCCGATGCGGGGCTCGATCCCAGGACCCCCAGGATCACGACCTGAGCAGAAGGCAGATGCTTAACTGACTGAGCCACCCAGGCGCCCCTCTCCTTAACCCTTAACCCTTAATGCCACTTAACATATATTTTATTCATCTATTTATTGCGTCTCCCCCAAACAGAATGCCTGTTCCATGGGGGCAGGATTTTTTTTTTTTTTTACTCTTTTTTCATTGCTGCATGCCAAGCCCCTAGAAGAGTGCCTCACCTGTAACAAGCGCTCAGGAAATATTTTACCAGTGATCGACTCAGCAGAGGTTCACAGCAACATACTGGACCGCAGCAGCTATTTGATTCATTCTCCTTAATTTCCCCACTCTTTCATTGGACTAAAAATAGTATCCATAAATTGTCATTTTAAAAGCTTACATATAAAAAAATAAAATAAAAATAAAAAGTTTACATATATTATTTAAATAATGTATGCAAATTTTTAAGGAAAGATACTAATTTTTAAGATTTTATTTATTTATTAGAGAGAATGTGTGCACAAGAGAGAGTGAGCAGGGGCAGAGGAGAGGGAAAAGCAGACTCCCCACTGAGCAAGGGAGCCTGATGCAGGGCTTGATCCCAGGACCCCGGGATCGCTACCTGAACCGAAGGCAGACACCTAACCAACTGAGCCACCCAAGCACCCCTATGGAAAGACAGTTAAGAAACTATTGACACTGGTAACCTTTGGGCAGAAGGGGTGAGGCCTTTGCTTTCCATTTATATATATATGTGTGTGTATATATATATATACACACACATATATATATATTTTAAGATTTAGATTTATTTATTTATTTGAGGGGGAGGGCAGATGGAGAGAGAAAATCCCTGCTGAGCATGGAGCCAGACTTGGGGCTCGATCCCACAACCCTGAGATCATGACCTGAGCCGAAATCAAGGGTCAGCCGCTTAACCGACCGAGCCACCCAGGTGCCCCTCGTTTATATATTTTTGTACTGTTACCATCTAATCTCTTGACTGTTTTATTATTTTTTTCAAGTCAGTATGGAGTATCAGATATGAAGCAATAGGGACTCCCATATGCTGATGGTGGAAATATAAGTTGGTGCAGCCTCTTTGGAAAATAGCTAAAGATAATTGTTAAAGTTGGAAAGAGCCATAGCCTTTGACCCAGAAATCCTACTACCAGGTACATTGCCAATATATTGAACATGAGGTCACCAGATAGGCTTCAAAGAGGAGTCACAGCAACACTGTTTGTGATAACCCCAAACTGGAACTCAGATGTCCCTCAGCAGCATACCAGCTTGAGAGATTGTAGGACCCTCACCAGTGCAACACCGAGTAGTGAAAACCCATGAACTTTAACTACACACAAGGAGGAATCACAACGTGGAGGAAAAGAAGAAAGATCCAGAAGAATATATAGTATCAAGCCACGTGTACATAGAGCAAACACTCTATTTGTGCTGTTATCAAAAAGGTAAGTGTTGGGCCCCTGCGTGGCTCAGTTGGTTAAACGACTGCCTTCAGCTCAGGTCATGATCCTGGAGTCCCGGGATCGAGTCCCACATCAAGCTCCTTGCTCGGCGGGGAGTCTGCTTCTTCCTCTGACCCTATCCCCTCTTGTGCTCTCTCTCTCTCTCTCTCTCAAATGACTGCCTTCAGCTCAGGTCATGACCCCAGGGTTCTGGGATCAAGCCCCACATCGGGCTCTCTGCTCGGTGGGGAGCCTGCTTCTTCTCCCTCTGCCTACTTGTGATCTGTCAAATAAATAAAATCTTTAAAAAAAAATGGAGGGAAATCTTGTGATTTGCAACAGCATAGATGAACCTGGATGGCATTACACTAAGTGAAATAAGCCAGACAGAGAAAGACAAATACTGCATGGTATGCCTTATATGTAGAATCCTTTAGAAAAAAACATTGACCTCATAGAAATAGGGAGTAGAAAAGTGGTCACCAGGGCTGAGGGTTGGGGGAAATAGGAAGAGGTTGGTAAAATGGTACAAGCTTTTAGCTATAAGATGAATAAGGTCTGAGGATCTAATGTATATAACATGGTGACTATAGTTGAGAACACTGTATTGTATAACTGAAATTTGCTAAGAATAAATGAAAAATAAATAACTCTGTTAGGAAAATATAAGTAGGTGGTAAAAGCTATAAAGAGAAACAAGGATATGACTGTCAGGGAAGTCAGGATAGTGGGTCCCTCCAATGGAAGGGAGAGTGTTGTCATCAGAGGGTGACGTGGAATGGGGAGAGTATGGGGGTATTCACATTTCTTCTCTTGACCTGGGTGATTGTGTACAGGTTCATCATTTTTTTTTTTAAAGACATTATTTATTTATTTGACAGAGAGAGATGCAGTGAGAGAGGGAACACAAGCAGGGGGAGTGAGAGAGGGAGAAGCAGGCTTCCGGTGGAGCAGGGAGCCCGATGCGGGGCTCGATCCCAGGACCCTGGGATCATGACCTGAGCCGAAGGCAGACGCTTAACGACTGAGCCACCCAGGCGCCCCCAGGTTCATCATTTTTTTAATATTGTACTACATCACAACTTAAAAAAAAAAATGGGGGGCACCTGGGTGGCTCAGTCAGTTAGGAGTCCAACTCTTGATTTTGGCTTGAGTCGTGATCTCGGGGTCGTGAGATCCAGCCCCAATTCCATCTCCGTGACGTCACGGAGTCTGCCTGATCCTCTCCCTCTGCTCCGCCCCCTGGCTCGAGCATGCTCTCTGTCTCTCTCTCTCTCTCTCTCTCTCAAATAAATAAATAAATAAAATCTTAAAAAAAAAAAACAGTGTGTCTCGGAAGTGGAATTATGCCCCCCCCTTTCTTTAAGATTTTACTTATTTATTTGAGAGAGAGCACGAGCAGAAGGAGGGGCAGAGAGAGAAGGAGAAGCAGACTCCCCGCTAAACAGGGAGCCCGATGCGGGGCTCTGTCCCAGGACCCTGGGAACATGACCTGAGCCGAAGGCAGATGCTTAACTGACTGAGCCACCCAGGCACCCCTGGGATTATGGACTTTTTAAAAATATATATATATTTTAGGGAAGTAGTGAGTTGTGGTTATGGGCATGGATTAGGTAGTCAAATTCCTGTGTTCATGTATCTCTATCAGTTGTATGGCATTGGGCAAGTCACCTTCGCTCTGTGCCCAACTTGCTTCATCAGAAATGCGATCACTGGGGTGCCTGGGTGGCTCAGTCATTAAGCGTCTGCCTTCAGCTCAGGTCATGATCCCAGGGTCCTGGGATCGAGCCCCGCATCGGGTTCCCTGCTCTGCTGGAAGCCTGCTTCTCCCTCTCCCTCTCCCCCTGCTTGTGTTCCCTCTCTCACTGTGTGTCTCTCTCTGTGTCAAATAAATAAATAAATAAATCTTTTTTTTTTAAAAAAAGAGGGGGGCGCCTGGGTGGCTCAGTCGTTAAGTGTCTGCCTTCGGCTCAGGTCATGATCCCGGGGTCCTGGGATCGAGCCCCGCATCGGGCTCCCTGCTCCGCGGGAAGCCTGCTTCTCCCTCTCCCACTCCCCCTGCTTGTGTTCCTGCTCTCGCTGTGTCTCTCTCTGTCAAATAAATAAATATCTTTAAAAAATAAATAAATAAATAAAAATAAAAAAAATAAAAAAAAGAGGGGCACCTGGGTGGCTCAGTCATTAAGCGTCTGCCTTCAGCTCAGGTCATGGTCCCAGGGTCCTGGGATCGAGCCCCGCATTGGGCTCCCTGCTCCGTGGAAAGCCTACTTCTCCCTCTCTCACTCCCCCTGCTTGTGTTCCCTCTCTCACTGTGTCTCTCTCTATCAAATAAATAAAATCTTTAAAAAATATATTAAAAAAATAAAAAAAAAAAGCAATCACAGTGTGGTGAGAATAGAATAGGTAAGAGGTGAGAAGCAACAAACATGCTAACATATTGACTATTAGTATACTTAATTCCATTAAGCATAATAAATATCGTTCCTTAAACTGAAGATGTGGCTCTTGTGTATACTTGAATTTATAACCCAGAGCTATGCAAAAGAAGAGGCCTAATAAACACAGGGCGTGTCCCCCAAAACTGCCAGTGTGTAGATGAGCGCAATTCACCTGCCCCATGCCTGGAAAGGGGTGAGGCAGAGACAGTTCAACGGGTGGCCGTGGATCAGCAGAGAAGGGCTCCCAGGACATGCACTCAGAGCACCAAGTATCACTGTTGTTGCCTCCTTCACATGGGAGAGCAGGGCCTCTGCGTAAACACAGAGACCTTTCTGTAAGCCTTTGTCCAGAAGTCACATTAAGCTCACCCTTGGGGAGCCTCAACAGGCTGGCAGAGTCAAGAGACCTGAGACTGGACGGAGACGAGCTGCAGACAGAGGAGGGAGGACGATCAGAGAGAGAGAGGCAGCACGATGTAGGATCGTGAGCCGGGGCCCCAGGCCCTGCCGCGTAAGCCCCACTGTGTGGCCTTACGTTGGCTCATAATCTACCTGTGCCTTGGCTCTCTTATTAGGAAACATGAGGAAACAACAGTACCTGCCCCTTCCGTTGTTGGAAGGAGTAAATAAGTTGATGGTATAAGGCACTTGGAATAGTGCCTGGGACGGAGAGAGTTTAGCGTAAGGTTTCGTGAAGCAGCTGGTGAGGTCCTGAGGGGCTGCCGGGGTGGTCTGACCAGATGGGATTCAGTCTGCCTTGAGCCAGAGCACTCCGATTGGGGTCCGGGAAGAAGACTCCAGCCAATTCAAGCAGGGATGGCCACAAGAGAAGGACACCGCAGGACTCCCCAAGGCCTACCATGTCCTCCTGAGTATCAAGCACAGGACGCAGCCTGGAGGGGAGGTCCTGGCCCCTCTGTGCCCTCTGTCTTCTTCTTCAAATGTCAGTACTATTTAGCTGTTTTACTAAAGATTTGTTTTTCCTCCTAGGAGATGCTGGACACTTCGTGATTACGCATCTTGTCCACGCAATGCAGTGGACAAGCGCCTCAGTCTGTTGCCAGTGGGAAACCTGCAGATCCAGAAGGGTAGCCTCCATTCACAGAGGGAGGACCAGCATCTCAGGGAGGACGGCAGAGGCTGCGTAGAGACCTCACTGGCACCCACCCCACCCCCAGCACATGTAAGATCAAGCCCTGGGACTTGGAGCCCACAGTGAACACCTCAGAAGTAATAAACCACGCATTTGAAAGCAGGAGCCATAATGCAAAAGGGCAAGCCAAGAACAAATGGGTCATTATATGGAGGAGACACATGGAGATTCATCTTCCAAACAAAGCATTTAGAAATCATCTCACAACTCTAAGTAGGTCATGCTGTAAATGTACAATGAGAGCCATGGCCGGGCGCGGGCACGTTAACGTGTTAGTGAGAGGCGGTCTTCAAAGCGCCTTCAGCCTGTGAGAGTTCCACTCCCTTCGGAGCCCCTCGGCCCTTGGTCAGTGGGGTCTGAAGCTCTGTGGCTCCACCTAGGGGCCGAGCCCCCCAGCGCCTCCTCCTTCCCTCCGCCAGGCCCCAGCCTGGGCTCCGCCGGCCTGCGGATCCTGCTCAAAATCAGAATAAACTTCCCCTTACTAAAACTTATCCCGGGAGCCCTGTGATGACAACAGAAGCCACTCAGCGTGAGGGAAATTCTATTTTTGTTGCACACATGATAATAAAAAACTGGGATATAATTACAGTTTCTCAAAGGCCCTAGAGGAAAACGATGCTGGTTTCATACCTCAAGCGACTGCTGTGTGAAGTCGAGGGGCCCTTATTTGCTAGAGGTGCTTAAACCGGGTCCCAGGCGAATGTGTGAGTGGTGAAGAACCCCGGAGGGGGCAGCTCCTGGGCTCCCAGACCCACCCCCCAGCAGAGGCCGCTCTCTGCCCGGGAGCCGGCTCCCCAGAGAGAGGACTGCTTTCTAACCGAGCTCTCGCCTGGCGAGAGATTTGGGTGACCCCTCCAAATGCTCATTTAAATGCCCAGGTCACGGAACCACTTTTACTCCTCGGTGGTACAGTAACACAGTTGGATTTGGTATCTGTGTCCTGAGGGGGGTCATTTCATAACTGGTAAATGAAGGTTAATTAGTTTGGTGAAGGTTAAAATGAAGGGACCCAGAGCCCTGCAGGAAGAACACACCTTCAGGCACCTACTAGCTGTGTGGCTTCAGAGAGGTTCCTTGACCCCTCTGTGCTTCAGTTCCTCATCTACAAAATGAAGATAACGGTGTACACCTCGTAGGCTTTGTATGAGGATTAAATGAGTTAATACGTAAAAATCATTGAGAGCAGTGCCTGGTGCATGGGAAGAGCTCAATAAATGGTAGTCGACATTATGACTAATTAGTGATGATCATTCTCATGCACCCAACAACTACTTATTGAGCACCTTATGCATATCAGGCCATGGGCTAGGCACCTACCATCACACTATGATATCACACAATACAGAGACCGTCTAGATATTTATAAGTAAAGCACACGTACAGAAAAAATGCACAAATCATAACTGTACAGTTGATTAACTTATAATTATATTTTTATAATTTTAGGGGCGCCTGGGTGGCTCATTTGGTTAAGCATCTGCCTTCGGTTCGGGTCATGATCCCAGGGTCCTGGGATCGAGTCCCACATTGGGCTTCTTGCTTAGCAGAGAGCCTGCTTCTCCCTCTGCCTGTCGTACCCCCGGCTTGTGCTTTCTCTCTCTGACAAATAAATAAAATCTTAAAAATATATATATACAGCGTTTTTCCAGAGGCTACCTGATGTGTGATGAAACTATATAATGAAATCAGTCAATATTTGGAAAATCTGCATAAGTCAGGGGACCGATATTTTTCAGAAGAATAATGCATGGTATCACATAATCACACATGAGTAAAAGACCCATTCAAAATGCCAGATAGGGACACCTGGCTGGCTCAGCCGGTGGAGCATGTGACTCTTGATCTCAGGGGTGTGAGTTCAAGACCCACGTTGGACGTAAAGCTCACTTAAAAAAAATGCCATATGGATCAGTGAAGTTGAGTGTAACAGGGCATGAAAGAGTAATATATCATACAGTTTCAGATTCTACATTGTGACTCACCTTTAAGGAGCTAGCACATGCTGAGTTTTGGCATAGTAGCAAAGAAAAATGTCCATAATTCCCTGAAAAGACCATTAAAATATTAAAATACTCCTCCCTTTTCCAGCTATGTATTTATGTGTGTTTTCACACGCTTCCAGTGAAACAAATGTATCACGACACATTGAGTGCAGAAGGAGCTAGGAGAATCCAGCTGTCTTCTATTAAAATCCATAGCACAGGGGCGCCTGGGCGGCTCAGTCGTTAAGCGTCTGCCTTTGGCTCAGGTCGTGATCCCAGGGTCCTGGGATCGAGCCCCGCATGGGGCTCCCTGATCAGCAGGAAGCCTGCTTCTCCCTCTCCCACTCCCCCTGCTTGTGTTCCCTCTCTCGCTGTCTCTCTCTCTGTCAAATAAGTAAATAAAATGTTAAAAAAAAAAAAAATCCATAGTACAGAGATTTGCAAAGCTACAGAACAATGTCACTCTTGTCTCCAAAATTTTTGTTTCAAAAAATATATTTCTTATTGAAAATAAGTTGTACATGCTAACGTATAATGCATGTATTTGTTGTAAATTTTTAGTGAGTTGATACATAAAGTTTTTAAATTTCTTTTTAATTTCTAATAGAGTAAATAGTAGATATAATCCACATAAAGCTGATTTTTAAATGTCTTCCAGGGGCGCTTGGGTGGCTCAGTTGGTTAAGTGACTCAGTTTTGGCTCAGGTCATGATCTCAGGGTCATGAGATCGAGCTCCGAGTCAGGCTCTGTGCTCAGCAGGGAGTCTGTTCAAGAGTCTCTCTTTCCCTCTGCCGGTCCCCCTACAACCCCCAACGTGTGCACACTCTCTCTCTCTCAAATAAATCTTTTTAAAATAAAAAAAAATTAAAAATAAATTAAAAATAAAATGTCTTCCCCAATGGTTACAGTTGGCAATGATATACCAAGTGGACCAGTTTCCTAGGGCTGCCATGACAAAGTACCACAAACGGAATGGTTTAAAACAACAGAAATTTATTTTCTCACAGTTCAGAAGCCAGAAGTCCCCAGTCGAGGTGTCAGCAGGGCCACGCTCCCTCTGAAGTTTCTAGGGACAAACCCTTCCTCGCCTCTCCTGGCTTCTGGGGGCCCCAGGAGTTCCTTAGCTTAAGGCTGCACCACTGCAACCTCTGCCTCGTCTTCACATGGCCATCTCCTCTCTGGGTCCTTATTGTCCTCTCCTCCTCTCATCAGGACACCAGTCATTGGATTTAGAGCCCACCTTAATCCAGAGTGACGTCACCTTTACTTAATTACACCAGCAAAGATCCTATTTCCAAATAAGGTCACATTCTGAGGTTTCAGGAAGACATGAGTTTCTAGGGGGACACTACTGAACCCAGTGCAATTAGTACATTACTGGAAAGAGATGCCCTAGACAGTGTGATCTATCAGGAAGTAAAGTAATGTGGTGGGAGCAGAAATGAGGGCAAGGACACGAGCCCCTCAGGACCTGCCCTGCTTCCCCTTCTGGCCATGAGGCTAATAACTGGGGTTAAGTTATTCCAGAGCCTGGCTGGGCCGTGCTGGACCTGGTGACGGAGGACAGGGACCACAAGCCAAGGAGATGCAGGTTCTAGAGGGAACACATGGAGGAGATTAGATTCCAAGGATGCTCAAAGGAGGTGGAAAACAGTTGGTTAAGGGAGAAGGTATTGCTTTGAGAGCATCATCCCAGGACTCTGGCTTTATCACACCGGCATTTATACGTTGAGATGGTGCGGTCATGTGGCCAAGGTGGCCCTTAGTGACATGATGAGGTGATGGCCCACTCTAAGGGAGGCCAGGCATGCCTAAAAGGCTCAGAGAAGGGGCCATGCTACCATGGACATGCTATGTAAGGCTGGAAAAAGCTCCAGATGAGTAGGCTACTCAGGAGGACCTGAAGGATACACATTTACCAAGTGAGTAAGGAAGGCACGGTGAAGGTGCACCAGCATCCCTACGAAGCAGATGCCCCTGCAAGAGCAGGATCACTGTCATCCAGGGTGACGGACTCCAAAACCACAGAGGCCTGATGTTAGCACTGACAGCGCTGTCGGAGCCAGGAGATCAGAATGATCGTAACGAGCGATAGACACAAGGTGGCAGCCAGGGAGGCCTGATCCACAGACAGTTACGGTGACAGCTACGAAAACTCAGCATCCCAGGAGGCAAAACAGACAGGCAGCCAACGAGGGGACTGCTCAGTCTGCACAATTAGAAGAAATAAAAGATGCTCACCAGGGACTATGGCAATGACCCCAGTGAAAAGTAATGAGTCCTTGCCTGCCTTCCATGACCTGAGACAATGCTTGGATCTGGAACCCACTGACTGAAGCAAGGCTGGGACCCCAGGACCTCGAGACACAAGGCAAATGTATAGAGTCATGATTCCTCCCAGACTTCCACCAAGGAACCAATGGCACTTATTTGGATAACTGTGCCCTAGGCGAGGTGTAATGTGTGAACATTTCCTGGTCCATCAGACACAGAGTCCACGTTCACATGGATCCTTGAAGATCCAAAGTGTCATCACATATCCCTCTTTGGGTGGGGACATGATGGAGGCCAGGGCATCAGTGGAATCTTGGTCCTGTCTGGCTCACGATGGGTCCACTAGGTGTGTGAACACTGTGGTCATTTCTCTGGTCCCCCAAAGTATAATAGGAATATAGAAACTTGATATTTGGCACAGCCCCTTAATTCTGTGGCCTCTGGGGTAAGACCTATCATAGTGGGGAGGGTCAAGTGTAAACCTCTAAATCAGCAATTTCCTGGGTTTTAGATACTTGCACCTGACCTATGGGGAAGCAGTGCTATAATGTGTGGACTATAAGAATATAGAATGGTGAGACATGGGACAGTTTGTCACTTTGGTTTTGTTTGCACGAGTCTATACACATTGTAGAATCCTTCTATACCTGAGCCAAACATGACAGAGTCATATTAATGAGGTTGGGAAAGTGAAGGACTCAGTAGAATATGCTTTAAGCTAGAATTAAAGAAAAACCAAAGGTAGATAAAAGAGATGCAAAAAAGATGAATGAAAGCATTCGTGGAGAAAATACTGTCCCTTAACTGAATGCCCTCCCATGCCATTCTGTTTTTAGAAGTGAAGCACTATCACACATCTATCCGTGCATATCATTTTCTTAAATAGAATGCTAATTTGGGAATAGAAGAATAGTTAGCATCTGTTGAATCATCAGTATATATACTAATAAGTTGCTAAAGTTATCATTAAATTACTAACAAATTATTTTTTCTTTCTTTTTTTTTTTTTAAGTAAACTCTACACCCAACATGGGCCTCGAACTCACAACCCCGAGATCAAGAGTCACACGCTCCACTGACTGAGCCTGCCAGGAGCCCTTTTTTTCCTTCTTTTTTTTTTTAACAATTTTTTTTTTTTAATATGCAAACCTCTGAGAAAACTGGACAGCTACAGGCAGAAGAATGAGACTAGATCCCTTTCTCACACCACACACACACATCAATTCACAATGGATTACAGACCTAAATGTGAGACCCGAAATCATAAAACTCCTAGAAGAAAACACAGGCAGTAATCTCTGTGACATCAGCCATAACATTTTTCTAGATCTGTCTCCTCAGACAAGGGAAACAAAAACAAAATTAAACTATTGGGACAACATCAAAATAAAAAGCTTTTGCTCGGCGAAGGTAACCATCAACAAAACAACAAGGCAACCTACTGGATGGGAGAAGATATTTGCCGATGATACATCCAATAAGGGGTTACTATCCAAAATATAGGAAGAACTTATACAACTCAACACCAAAAAAAACCCAAATAGTCTGATTAAAATGGGCAGAAGACACAAATAGACATTTTTCCAAAGAAGACATACAAATGGCCAACAGACACATGAAAAGTGTTCAACATCACTAATTATCAGGGAAATACAAATCAAAACCACAGTAAGACATCACCTCACACCTGTCAGAATGGCTAGAGTCAAAACGACAAGAAACAACAGGTGTTGGCAAGGATGTGGAGGCAAATTGTGCTGTTGGTAGGAATGCAAATTGGTGCAGCCACTATGGAAAACAGTAGGGAGGTTCTTCAAAGAATTAAAAATAGAATTACCATATGATCCAGTAATTCCACTATGGTATCTACCCAAAGAAAACAAAAACTCTAATTTGAAAAGACATATGCACCCCTATGTTTACTGCAGCATTATTTACAATAACTAAGATACATGAGCAACCCAAGGGTCCATCGATAAAGATGACAAAGAAGGATAAAAAAGATGTGGTGTAGGGCGCGTGGGTGGCTCAGTCGTTAAGCATCTGCCTTCGGCTCAGATCATGATCCCAGGGTCCTGGGATTGAGCCCTGCATCGGGCTCCCTGCTCAGGGGGAAGCCTGCTTCTCCCTCTCCCACTCCCCCTGCTTGTGTTCCCTCTCTTGCTGTGTCTCTCTCTGTCAAATAAATAAAATCTTTTAAAAAAAAAAGATGTGATATATATATATACCACAGATATAAATAGAATGTTACTCAGCCATAAAAAAGAATGAGATCTTGCCATTTGTGACAACATGGGTGGATCTAGAAGGTATAATGCTAAGCAAAAGAAGTCAGAGAAAGACAAATACTGTATGATTTCACTCATATGTGGAATCTAGGAAACACAGCAAATGAATAAACAAAGAAAACAAGAGACAAAAAGCCAGACTCCTAAATACAGAGAACAAACTGGTGGTTGTCAAAGAGGAGGTGGGTGGGGTATGGGTGAAATAGATAAAGGAGATTAAGAGACTTATCAAGATGAGCACTGAGGAGTATATAGAATTGCTGTATCATATACTGTGCACCTGAAACTAATACAATACCATATGTCAATTATACTTCAATTTTTTAAAATGGTCAAAAAAAAAGAGAAAAAAGTGCAAAACTCTGCCCCCAACAAGGATAGTAAATCAAAACAGTCTAGATCCCCAAAGTGGCAAAAATTTATGACACTCTTAAAAGATCTAGAAGATGCATCATAGCTTAATTTATCTCTCTGCCCAACGTGGGGCTCAAACTCACAACCCTGAGATCAAGAGTCGCATGCTCTACCGACAGAGGCAGCCAGGCACACCATTTATCGTAGCTTAATTTAATTGACCAGTCTACTTACTATGAAAACCATGGATCCTCTAGAACAACCTACTGCAAACTTAAGTAGTAGCCCCAATTGCAGATATGGTCTCTTTTCATTCATTCTTCTTCTTCTTCCTTCTTTTCTTCACCTTCTTCTCCGCCTCCTCCTTCTTCTCCTCCTTGTCCCCCTTCCCTCCTCCTCCTCCTTCTTCTTCTTTTTTGGTGGTAAAATACACATAATATTTACCATCTTAACCATTTGTAAGTGTGCAGTTCAGTGGCATTAAGTACATTCACCTTATTAAGGTAACCACCAACACCATCTATCCCCAAGACTCTTTATCTTGAAAAGTGGATCTCTGTCTCCACTGAACACTACCTCCCTCTTCCCTTCCCCCAGCCCTTGGCACCCACCATCCTCAGAGGCGGCGTCTTTGTTAGAGCAGACTCACCTGGCCTCAGGTGTATGGTGAGGCTATTGACTCAGACACAGGGAATCAGAACCCTTGGAGGTGGGACCTGGAAATCTGCTTTTCACAAGCTTCCCAGAAAGAGGTAAAGAAAAAAAGTGTCATAAATGCAGTAAATGTTTGTGTAAATATATATCCTGTAATATAATAGCCTGTAATGAATGGGTGCAGCAAATGGAAGGCATTTACCTTGTTATTGTCATTTGAGCATTCTGGACTCTTAAATTTGAGCATTGAGAGTCCACTCTGAATTTACCAGGAGACTGATGAAGCCTAAGCTCGGATCTGCTCCCAAGCAAGGGCATAACGTGGTAGAATGTTCTGGAACAGAGGAAAGGCCAGGGTTGTCACCAGGAAGTGTGTCTGATGAATTGCTTAAAGAGAAACCAAAAGCATGGACATCAATCTGCAAGCACCACTAGCTTGATGTGACTTACTTTTTCACTCTGAATATTTATTTTCACACCAAGTCTGTATTCATAATTTTATATTAGAATGTATCCACACAAAACCTGGATCTGCCTCTGATTTCTGAGGTCTAGAGTGGTTCTTTGTTCTTTAAGAACTTGGCTCCATTCTCCCTCAGGTTTGTAATATACCAAGCACCATGGCAGGTGGCTCTGGACCCAGCCTCCACCAGAGAACCAGCAGTGGGCACACATTCAGCTTGGAATCTCCTTTCTTAACCCGCAGGCCAGGGAACCCTGCCTCCCAAAGCAGGCTCCTGTGACCAGCCACTGGACCCCTGCTCCCTCCTGCCCTGCAATGGATCTCAGTGACAAGACACCACACGTGCACGTTGGGTGTGCCCATTAAGTGCCTTTCTCACGCCCCTGAAACCATTCAAAGTTTCATTATAGCTGCCTTAAGTGCCTGGGGCTTTGCCAGGCTCTCTCAAAACCCAGAGTGAAACTAGTTGCTCACTGGGAACCCTCAGTGGGTGGCAGCCTTCTCCTCCACATCACATGCCCAGGCAGCTCCCTGCAGGGCAGTCACCTGGCTGTGCAGGGACACACATGCACACGCACACGCACACACACACACGCACACCCAGGTACTCGGTCAGTACCCTGAGACACAGCCACACTGGTAAGCGGCCAGGCACGAAGTAAAACCCAGGGAAAAAACATCATTGGCTGGGTTAGCTCTTCTCTGGGACATCTACAGCAACCTGGTGTGTTTTTAAAAAGTAAATACGGCCGCATGTTGATGTTTCAAGTAGGAGGTAGCTGCACATGATGGGGAAGCTCCCTCTGTCCCATCACTGTCTCCAGCATGGTCATCCCAAAGCATGATGGGGAGCGGGGTTCTGCAGAGCTGCGCATTTTTCCAGACATTCCCCACAGGCTATGTTCCTTCTGATCCTATTACAGGGAAACAAGTGGGAGACTCATTGGCAGAGTCTGGTAGTCACAGGCAGAGAAGAGCAATTTGCAAATGTTTATTAAAGGAGTCCTCCTTGGCAACCTGCTCTTTATCCTCACTCATGGAAGCGAGATTTGACCTTTCCAAATTAACTGGCGCCGGGGGGACACGTGGGGTTTGGCCCCAGCCTGAGTTTCCCAGACAGCTCAGTGCTGTGGTCATTGGATCATTTCACCCACAGGTTTATGAGAGACACAGGAGCCTTTTCTCCAACCAAGCGTGATAACCAGACAAAGTTCGAGAGTTAGATTCAGTCATGGGACCAGAGCAGAGGGCATCATAAGAGCTGGTCAACGGGCACAATGTGGGCCTTGTTAAAGCTCACGAAATGCCCCCGAGTGAGGCAGCCTCCCTCCCACATAGAAAAAGCCTGCACTGCCCTGGACTCGCCTTCAGGACACCTGGGAAGGTGCCTGCAGGCGTCCCGTGGAGGAGGCCCGTGTTCTCCCTATTTCATAAGCCCAGCTCAGAACTTCTGGGCAGCTCTTTGCCCATCCCTGCTGGGAAACCGGCTTCTCGCTGCCGGCCCAGAACCTCACCCACCTGGGCATGCCTCAGCTCCCTGCCAGGGCCCAGGGGGGCCCCCTGGTTCAGGTTCCCTGGAACGCCTGATCCTATGAGTCACTGGCCTGTCTACACTCCCATCCTCCCTGACTGCTTGTAATACAGCTTGATTGGAGTCAGGGGCTCAGAAGCAAGAAGAGGCAAATACGACCCAAAGGAGGAAAGGGGCCTCTGGTGGATCAGTTCTTACAGAGTTCAAACCTGTATGGAAAGCTCTTATTTATTAGGGAAAAAAGGAGCCTGCTCAGTGTGTGCCCAAGGCGGAGTCCTTCACCCAGAGAGGAAACTTGACCTTCTGTGGTGGGTGTGGGCGTGTAGGTTACCTGCCCCTCCCCCGCTTGCTCCAGGCAGCTCAGGAGAGCAGGCTCACATTCTCAGGAATGGGGGAAGCAAGGAAGCAAGCAGACACTGCTCTCTCTGCTCTCCCCACCCTCCCCCACATTTGTCCTCCGGATACACAGGCTTTGGTGGAAAAGAGTTTCAAAGTGACATTAGGGCCTGGGGATGGGAGTTGTGGCCAAAGGGTTCAATACAGCTATGGTCCAGCGACATCACCTGTTTGTTAGCTCACGATATTTATTGAGCAGCTACCATGTGCTGAGTTCCGTGGGGACACAGAGGTAGGCTCAGCCCTAGCCCTGCCCTCCAGGAGCTTACAGTCCAGCCAGCTGGGTCTGCGAGGACAAAGGACAGCACACCTTGCTGGGGGCTCCCCTGCTGTCTTAACATTGACTCCTTCGATAACGCCCACAGCTTCCCACATCTGGCCACCCAAATCAGTACCCAGGTCACCAGGGGTTTTTGTGACATACTTGGGTCTGGTGAACACCCCGACCCCATCAGTTCCTCTTGTCCCTAGTGCCCTGGTCCCTTGCTCAGGATGTTGGACGGGGGACTGTTGGGAGTCCCAACCTCCCTGGAGTGCTCAGTGAAGCCCCGTGAACCAGGAGCGTGACCAGCAGGCCGCAGGTGCCCCTGCCTTCTCCTGGGCACCCGAGCCTGGGGGCCACACGCCCTTCCCTGAGTCTCCTCAGACTCCCCTTGCTTCTGGACAGAGGGAAAAGAAGTCTGAGAAACAAGTGGCTTCCAGTAACCTGTCCTGACAGGAAAGGTGTTTCCTGTTCCTTTACTTGCTGTTATCTGCAAGTAAATGGAATTTCTGCCGCTCCAGGACATAGACCTGCTCACCTCACACTGGCACTGACTCAAGCTTCCTTGAGGCCACAGGGCACCCTCCTTCTTATCCCCCCCCTTCCGCACACCCCAAGGCCCCCTAGACTGGTGTGTGGTACATAGGTGGTCACTGAATGCTTGGGGAAATAAGTCCTTCCCAAGGCCATCTTACCATGCCTTCACCCCCAGCAACACAGAGCCCTGGCTGCACCCTGTCCCTATCACTGCAAGCGCAGGACAGGAGAGCCCAGGAGTGGGGGTGATGGCTGCCCAGCCCGCAGAGCTCCTCAGGCCATTGCTCTTGCGTGTCCAGAGGTGCCCAGGCTGAGCTGTAAGGAGGCAGCGACCAGTCAGAATAGAGGGCTGCACCCGGCCCCGGTGAGCTCCTGTTGCAGCCTTTGGGCTGGTGCCAGTGCTGGGGCCCAGTTCTAGAGCCACTTCCCGCAGCTGAGGAGGGGAGCTCCTTCCTCCCCCTGCAGCCCCCTACCCCCTTCTCCAGCCCAGACACACGCAAGAGGTTGGGCTGCTCTCCTTATTTCCTCGAGCTGAGCCCCCACCGCCTTCAGTCGGCCACACCGATCACAAACATCCGGGTGCCAGCCTGGGGGTGGGTGCTGAGCGGGTCCCCCGTGCGGAAAGAGCAGCCGGCACCACGAGTTTCCTCAGTCTGCCCGGCGCTCTCGGTCTCTTGCAGTCAGCGGGGTCCGTGGCCTGGCGAGGGGGCTACCAGGGCCTCCAGAGGCCGGGGCCGCGGGGAGGCGCAGGCGGCGCAGGCGCAGGTGCGGGCGGCGGGGAGGGCGCGGCCGCGCCACAGGAGTCCCCAGCGCGCGCACCGTCTGGGGTGGCGCCGGCCGCCCTCCGCCGCAGGTGCTCCAGCAGGCGGGCGCTCACAGCGGGCTCCAGGACGCGGCAGGCGGGCAGCACGCGGGCCAGACGTGCCAGGCAGGCGCGGTAGCCCTCACCGTAGCTGTCCGAGGGCGCTGCGGGCGGAAAGAGGCGTGAGGCGCGCGGTGGGGTGCGGGGCGGCGGGCGTGGGGCAGGGCGGCGGCGGGGCGGGCCACTCACTAGGCGCTGTGGCCGCGCAGGAGGACGCAGGCAGCTCCTGCAGGAAGCGCACGGTCATTTCCAGGATGTCTGCCTTCTCCAGCTTCGAGTAGTGGGAGCTCTGCGCCCGGCCACGAGGGAGAGGGGCAGAGACACGGGCAAACGAGACAGATCTCCGGCAGACTGCCGTGAGCACCAGTCTCCTGCCTGCGTGTCGGACGCCCGTGGCCCAGGGTGGGGCGGCTCCTCGGCGCCAGCCCCACTCCGGCTCGGCCTCCCGCGCCGCGCGGAGCCCCCTCGCCGGCTCCTCGGGCAAGGGCCCCTCAGCCCACCCGCCCCCCTCGCGCTGCGCCCGGAGCCCCCACCCCGGCCCCCGCGCGCCGCGGCACCCACCTCCCTGCCCAGCAGCGGCAGGATGAGCCCCTTGAGCTGCCTCAGGCTTGCGTTGATGCGCGCGCGGCGGCGCTTCTCCAGCAGCGGCTTCAGGCTCTGCGGACGGGCGCCGAGGCCGAGGTTACGCGGGTCGCAGTCCCGGTCCCCGCCCCGGCCGCTCCGCCCTCACTCCCCAGCTCCTACCTTGCGCAGCTCCGCCGGGTCCCCCGCTCTCCGAGGCAGCCCCATGCTCGGCGGGGAAGCGGCGCCGCTGCGGGCCCCGCGTGTAGGAGACCTGTGCCCGCGCGGACACGGAGCGCAGACCCAGGCCCGAGGGGAAGCTCCGCGCGCTGCAGGAGCCGGCGCCGGAGGGGTGCAACACCTCGCCAGCCGCCCGGCTTTAAGGAGGCGGTGTCGCCCGCCCCGCCCCGCCCCGCCCCATCCCTCCCCACGGAGTCTGGCTGCCTGCGGGTCCCACCTCCCGCCTTTGTTCCTTCGCCGGGTAGGGGAGGGACGGGGACGGCGGAGCCCCCGGGGTGCCGCTCCTGGCCTCCGCATCCCATCTGCGGCGGGGTCGCGGGCCGGGGGCGCACCCGAGCCCCTGCAGGGGTATGTGTGGGCGCCATCGAAGCCTTGGCTGCCCCGAGCTCGCTCAGCCTGCCGTTCCTCCTCGACCAGCACCGCCCTTCGAGCTCTGCGCCTCCTCTGAGCCCCGCCCTACGCCGGGGCGGGGGACCCAGCGGCGGCAGAGCCGCCGAGGCCCGGGCCTCAGTGAGCCCCCACGTAGGTTTCTAGCCAAGGGAAGGGACTCCCCCCGCGAGTTGCTCTGCGGACTGAAGGGCCGAGCTGGAAGAGGACACCGAGTAAAGTGTCGACTTGCTCGGGCCCTAGCCGCTGGGAACTGGCTGGTCGCTGAACTGCCTGCCCTGGCTCTAGTCACTCCATAGAACCTTCCAGCGGTTCACCAAGTTAGGAATCATTGTGTTCTCCCGTGCTCAGTTTTGGATGGGTAAACTGAGGCCCAGAGAAGACGAGGCAATCCAGGAGCCCTGGGCTCATTTTCATTTCCACTGGCTCCAGCTGCGGGTTCCTACCCGCGGGACAGTCGGAGCGCACGTGACGAGCGGGGCTGGGCGGTCCTGAGTCCCTGCTCCCCGCTGCCCTCCTCGGCCCTAGCGGTCCGCTGGGCCCGCCTCCGCGCCGCGTGGCCGTTGCTGTACCAAACTGGCTGGGCGTCCCCCGCCCATCTGCTCCGGGCTGCCCTCCCTCAACCGGCTGGCGGGGCAACGGACAGCCCGGCGGCCAGCACGGAGGACTTCGGGGCCGACCTATGGGCGGGTGGTGGGCGGGACCCACGGAGAGCGGCCGAGAGGAGGTACCCTGGCTCGGAGCCGGCAGGCGCTGTCCAGGGTGCTGGACGACTCCCCCACTCGTGCCGCCCAAACCCCGCCTCCGCACCACACCCCCACCGCTCGCTCCAAGTCCCCCTACCCCATGCCCCCCAGCAGGGCCTGAGACGACCAGCATGGCTATCAGGGAGGGGCCCGGAGCAGTCAGGGTGACCGGGAACTCAGGCCACCCATCCCGGTCTGTGGCACTCAAAGGACCAACTGGCCACTGTTTATGGGGCACGTACTGTATGCCAACGACCTTTTAGCACTCACTTCCATTAATCCGCATAACAGTCTCTAATTATGAGAATAAAACATTCAATACATTTGGCCCAGCAAGGCCTGGGAATGTCTGAGCCCCTGTCCCTCTGGCATCACTGAGCCCAGAGTAGCTATGGGCCAGCCTCCTCCAAGGTAACGAATTGCTCTTTAAGTGCTCCAAAAAGGACTTTGTGGATTACTTAGTGGATCACTACTGCCTCACGTGTTCCCTCTCACTACACACACGCTGGCTGACTTAGCTCTGTGCCCACGAGACCACCCTACACCAACATCTGCATGTTTGCTGAGAGACCCTGATGCTGCTCCTGAGGGAAAGGTCTGGGGAGGAAGAGTCCTCCTAGAACATCCCCCTCCATGCCTGTGGACCACTGGAGAGTGGGGTTGGGGAAGCAAACGCCCTTTTCGGTGACAGTTACTCCAAATTTTTTTTTTTTTAAGATTTTATTTATTTATTTGACAGAGAGAGACACAGCGAGAGAGGGGACACAAGCAGGGGGAGTGGGAGAGGGAGAAGCAGGCTTCCTGCCGAGCAGGGAACCCGATGCGGGGCTCGATCCCAGGACCCTGGGATCATGACCTGAGCCAAAGGCAGCCGCTTAACGACTGAACCACCCAGGTGCCCCTCCAAATTTTAAATTTCTTCTCCATTTTCCCTTGCTGTGAAGGTCTTTGACCAGGTGGTCCCAACTTTCCCTTCCATCAAAGGATTCTGGAGGGTTTGTTGATTACCTGGAGGAAGTATTATAATCAGGGAAACAGGTAAGACAGCTGAGTGGGCAGAGTGTGGGGGTGCAGGCTTTAGGGAAGGGTACAGTGAGGATACACTCCACCCCTGGTTCCTGCCCTTTAGTTGGGGGGAGAGGTCTGAATGGGGTGGGTGAAGGGTCTGAGCCCAGCAGGGGGATGAGAGGAGGCATCCTGGTGGGGACAGAGCTGACATCTGGAGGAGACAAGGAGGTGCTCTAAGCATTTGTGTCACCTCAGGCAAGATACATTAAAAAATAGAAACAAACAAATCTCCTGGTGCCTCAGTTTCCCCAGCTGCAAAATGGGGATAGTGGTTGTACCCCTCTCATAGTGTCACTGTAGAGATCAAATATGCAGGTGAGGATGAAATTATTGCCTTTCACCATGGCCATTTGTGTCACTCATTCTGTCTGCTAACGAAGCGGGCATCACAGAAACTGATGGGCAGACAGGTGGGCAGTCTGCAAATGACAACACCATTCCAGGTAAATACACCTTCATCTTGTCATGCATCCAAAGCAGATCCTGCTGCTAAGAAGGCAGCCTCAGAACCTGTCCTGGGCCCACAGCAAATCCAAGCATTTGATCAGCTTTGCCATCTCTACCGAGGAAGTTCCAGGCTGGTTCTCCTCACAGAACTCTCCTGGGACCAGCTACAAGGCAGGTCATTGGCTCGCAGAGTGGCCTTGCTTTTAATAGCGTCTTCTGGAAGAGAAATTCCAGCTGCAGCTCATTCCCTCACCTGCGACCGAGGACTGAGGCCTATCTGGGGCCGTGGCACTGGGGACCAGAGACAATCCTGGGACAACTGGGGAGGGAGCGCCTCCCTCAATGGCTTGGCCCCTCTGCCTCCCCAGCTTCTGAGCAGAGGTTCTGACGCGGACTTCTGTGCCTGGGGTTTCTCCCTGCCCACCATTCCCCAGGGGGGCTCCCTGATTCTTCCAAGATCCTTCTGCAGCATCAATTCACCAAATCGGTTGATTTTGTTTTGTTTGTTGAGCAAAGGAATGTCACATACCTCCCTCCAACTTTTGCAGAAAATGCAGTTTGACTGTTGGGACTTTTTCCTGTTTCCCTGAAGCTTAGAGAAGTTTAGAGAAGGTGGGGCTCCGGCAGATGGCATTCCAGAATCTGTCATACTCTGTCCCCTCCAGCTGCTGGGTAACAGAGAGGGACTTGAACTGTTGCTGCTGGGATGAGGGAACAGTGGTCGTGGTCGAGCTGGTCTCGGTAGAACTGAGCCCTGCACTGGAGGGAGCCAAAGACCTGTGGAGGCCAGGGCATCTCCGTTCTCATGCCTTGATGCTAAAACCCAGTTGAGGGGCGCCTGGGTGGCTCAGTCATTCAACGGCTGCCTTCAGCTCAGGTCATGACCCCAGGGTCCTGGGATCGAGCCCCGCATCGGGCTCCCTCCTCTGCAGGAAGCCTGCTTCTCCCTCTCCCACTCCCCCTGCTTGTGTTCCCTCTCTTGCTGTGTCTCTCTCCGTCAAATAAATAAATAGAATCTTTAAAAAAAAAACCCAACCCAGTTGAGTGTAAGATTTGCCCTTTCTAACAATAAAAGCCTCTGTGTTTAGGCTCAAATATATATATATCTACATATGCAGGTGAAGCTTAGCATAGTGTCTGGGAAGCAGTAGGGCTTCCATAAATGTGTTCTTGTTGGCCTGGACTCTCTAGGGCTGCTGGGCTGGACCTGGTGGACCCAGGGGGGCCCAGAAGACCTGGGTCTCAGCCTGAGTGTGGGCAGTGTTCTGAGAGGAGTCTGAGAGGACGGTCAGCCAGTCAGCAAGGACAGGGCTCACAGGTGACCTATCTATGGCGGACGAGGCTCGGGGTGTCTCCTCTGCCTTGCTGCCCCAGCGGCAGCACATCACCCCCATCTGGTCCCCAAGTGACAAAACCATGTGATCCATGAGGGTGTCCAGGACCAGGGGAGCCACCGTGGGAGTGAAGAACATGAACTGCAAGGCTTTTTAGTCACGGAGGAGGCACAGGGGAGGGGCACCAAAGACAAGCTGTTTTAGCTCGTTGTCTTCACAGCACGCCTGCCACGTGTAGGGCCCACGGTGTACCTGCTCCTGGGTGTGCCAGAGAAGGGCAGCTCTACTGGACATCCAGAGCCCACTGAAGCATGGCGGCTTCCAGGATAAGACTCCTCCCTCCCCTTGTCCACAAACCACTGGGTAGGGGTCCCAGGCCCAGTTGTCACAGGTCCCATGGAGGGAGCAAGGCTGTTCTGGCCCTTGGGAAGTGGGTGGCAACCTGCCAAGCTGTGCAGGCACAGCAGCCCTGGTTAATCGGGGCACCTCGGAGCCCTGGAGGCAATAGTGCACAGCGCCACCAGGTGGCAGACCCAGAGGCTGGCGATAGGACTCCCACTGTTCTAGAAAGCAGGCTCACTCTATAGCATTTCTACAGCTCAGGCCTCCCTGAGCTGGGCCTGGCTAGGTGCTGGGTGAAACAGCCCAGGGCCAGGCCCTCACAGGGCTCCAGTGGGCAGGTGGGGGAGGGCGAGGAAGGACACAGGCTGTTTCAACTTCACAGGCGTGCTGACTGTGCTCCCAGAGCTACGCAGCCCCCGCCTTCTGGCAGTTCCTCCTCCTGTCCACGACTCTGCCTCCCTGCAGCTCCCATGAAAGGCTTGCGGCTATGCAGGTAGGCTGGTTTGGCGCCTGTGTGGTCTCCCGCCCCGCTGCTGTCCTGGAACCTTCCTGAGCCCTCAGAGGAGGGTCCTGGCTCTGCTCCCTGGGTGACTGCTCTGGTGCATCTCCCCACTGCCCCCAGCCTTTGCATTCCTACTTTCCCTTCTCCCTGTTTGCCAGCCCCAGGCCCTCAAGCTCACCATTGACTCTCCCCACCCCAGACAGAGGCTCTGGATCCAGAAACCGGAGTGTCCCAGGCATTCCTGCCCTTTCCTCCTCTTTCTCCTGCCTCCAGGAGGCTCTGGGGCCTGGAGGAACCGCAGAAGGCTGAGGGCCCAGCACCTGTTGCACCCGCTTTGGCACAGACCCGGAGCCCCTCAGGGACTTGTGTGGCCTGTTCCTGCCCCAGGGTCTTTGCCCTTGCAGTCTGGTCTGCCTGGAATGCCCCTTCTTACCATTCAAAGCCCAGCCCACCACACCTCCTCGGATGCACCTTTCCCTGACCACCCACGCAGTGCCTACAACTCTCTCCAACCCCATATTCCTGTTCTGGTGACACTCGTCACTCTCTGCAATGACAGAGAGTAATTGTTTGCTGGCTTGTGTCCCCAGGGCCTGGAACAGCATGTCGTGGGCACTGGGTTGATGAATTAATTCGTCTGGGGGATCCGCTCGCCAGCGCCTTGTCGGCTCTCAAATTCGAACCGTTTGGCCTCCCTCCGCGGTCTCTGTTACACGTGAGCTAAACCAGGAGAGAAGTCCCCGGGCGCACTTGCCGTCGTAGCCGGAGTCCGGCCCTCGGCGCGGCCACGCAGCCCGCGGGGCGGCGCGGCGGGGGCGGGGCTGAGGCGGCGCGGGGGGCGGGCCCCAGGCTTAAGCCGGGCGCCCGCGGGGGCCCCCAGGCCCAGAGCGCGGCGGAGGCGGAGCGGAGCGGGCGAGGCGGCGAGGGCCAGAGACCCGGCAGGCAGCCGCTCCGCCTCCCCGAGCCGCAGGGCCCCGACGGCCGCGCCGCGGGCTCTCCCGCTGCCCCGGGACAGGTGCATGGCGCCCGGGGGAACGCGCTGAGCGGGGGGTCGCGGCGCCGCGGGCGGCACCATGGCCCTGGAGCGGGCGCTGCAGGCGGCGCGGCAGGGCGACCTGGACGTGCTGAAGTCCCTGCACGCCGCCGGCCTGCTGAAGGCCTCGCTGCGGGACCCGCTGGACGCGCTGCCGGTGCACCACGCTGCCCGCGCCGGCAAGCTGCACTGTCTGCGCTTCCTGGTGGAGGAGGCCGCCCTGCCCGCCGCGGCCCGCGCGCGCAACGGCGCCACGCCGGCCCACGACGCCGCGGCCACTGGCCACCTCGCCTGCCTGCAGTGGCTGCTCTCGCAGGGCGGCTGCGGAGTGCAGGTGGGTCTGCGCCGCTCACTGCGCGCCCTGCGGCTTCCTCCCCCGGGGAGAGCGCTGGCCTAGAGCCCCCGTGGCTCACGGGTGGGTGAGATCGGGCACCTCCCGAATGAGCTTGCTTTTGAGCTCCTTCCAGAGGGCTTGGGGTGCGGTGGGTTCCCCAGGTCGACAGTGCCCGGGGGAAGACGCCCGGGCAAGCTGGGGCCACTGTCTAGAAGAGCACTGGGTAATGGGGAGCCGGAGGGAATTGGGCTTACCTGCGCCAGTATTTAAGCCGGGATGGGAGATGGGGGTGGGGGAGAAGCAAAGCACTGATCCACGGGAGTCCTGGAGAGTGGGCGGGGCACAGAATCAGAAGCTCAGATCTTCTGGGATCAGGTCTGGAAGAGGGGTGGGCAAAGTCCTACAGTCCACCCCAGGCCCAGACACAGGTGTCCCCAAGGCCAGGACATGGGGCAGGGGTGATGGGGGTGGTAAATGAGGCCTCCCCGGGACCTTAGCTGACCCTGGGACATCAGCACCTTCCTGCCTTCCAGCTGTGAGTTGCTTCTCCAGCCCAGCCTGAGTCTTCCTGCCCTGAGACCCGCCTGGTCTCGCTCAGTGACCCCCAGGCTGATATAAACCTGGTCCCTCCTGAGCTGGAGGTGGGGCAACTCAGGTTCTGATGTGTAGCTCTCCTGCTTGCTCCTGTGGGCAATAGAGCATCCAACAGGTACTAGGCCTGGGGACTCAGGTGTGCTCCTGATCTCCCGGAGCTGCCAGTCCCTGGGGGCAGTGGACAGCAACCCCGGGGTCAGTCTTGCCAGGCCTTGTGGTGGAGGGGAGTCAGGGAGCTAGCTCCTTGGGCGAGGTGGCGAGGAGTGAGTGACCTCTATGGGGAGTCCTGGATGATGAGAAGGAGGTGGCCAGGTGCTGATCAGAGAGTTCTAAGCACAAGGAACAAGAAGTGCAAAGCCCTGAGGCGTACACATTCTTGTCCTGTGGCAGGATTGGCAAGGAGGGGGGAGGGGAGAGAAGCCACCAGAGGCTGGGCTTAGGAATTTGGATGATACCCTAGTTGTGGGGGAAAAGCAACTGGAGGAAGGAACCAGAACTGACTTTCCACTTAGCAAGACCGCTGGGCTAACTGGATATAGGAGAGGAGGCAGGGGTGACTCTGAGCTGGCTGGTTGTACCCTAAGGATGACCAGACCCTATCCCCCCACTTCGCTCTCAGGATGGCAAGGTCCCTCTTCTGACACTTCCTGGGAGATGGCCACCCCTTATCTCCTGGCTGGCTCTGTTATCAGGACTTCCTGGCACATGGTCTGTGCCCACTCATTTGGGGGGTGGCATGCTAATGTCCAATGTCCAGGCTTGGCCGGAAGCCTCCCTAGCCACTGCAGAGGAGGTGGGGAACAGGTGGCCTTGTGCCCAGCTTATCAAGTCTCCCTCCCTCGAGCCCCAGCAAGCTCAGGGCAGAAGTGTGTCTGTGGGGAGGATGACCTCGATCCCTGGCCCTGCTCAGCCCAGAGATAAGCAGCTTTAGGGTGCGGGCCACAGCATGTGAGGCTCCTGGGGCCTACACAGCTGTTAGAGCCTTGGGGACAGGCCAGAGCCCATAGGCCTGGGTCTTCTCCTTATTGCCCCCTCCCCACCCTCACAGAGGTCTGGGCTCAGGGGGATAGACTAGGCGTTCGGCGCACAGAGGAGTCCCAGTGTTGTCCTCAGCTGCCTCACCTTCTGGCTGCCTCCTTCCTAGCCCCACAGCCACCCCCATAGCCTGACTAATGACTTACTAGTCCTGGCCCCAGGCCCCTGTCCCCTCTGTCCCCTCTTTTCCTCTCACCTGTTTTTCAAGAGCCTCTGAGATTCACCTTTCTCCAGCCGCCTTGGCCACACCTCCCCCCCCCAGTGCCTCTCTGTGGGCAGAGGGGCTTCCCTTCCCTGATCCTAGTAAACCATGCCCCCACCCACTGCTGCCCCATCCCTGTGCCCCTGCCCACCTCTCCATTATCCCACCTGCTTGGCCCTGGGAACTCGTGCTTGTTCCCACACTGGTGCCCACTCACCCAGACCTGCCAGCCTCTGAGTCCAGACTTGTGGGTTCTCTGTGCTTCTCCTCCTTGCCCAGGTAATGTAAGCAGCCCCTGCCAGCCCCCTCCTGCAACAGACACACACCTGGATGGTCATGGATGACACACTTGGTACTTTGGGGCCCAGACCATCGGCCTGCCCCCTCTGGGGTGCCTGGGAGAGGGTCTAGCCCAAGCCCCTCCCAGGGGCTGCCACTAGTCCACGCCGACCACCATTGGCTGACTGTCCAGGTCCTGCCACCAGTACCCAGAAGCTTCCTCCTCCACAGAGTGAGAACACAGCCTGTTCCCTGGGCCAGGAGCAGGGAGTCTGCTGGGGGCCCAGGCAGGGGCCGTTCCCCGCATTGATGTTGGGTTATTGGAGGTCCACCAACCTGGAGACCTCTTTTCATGTGACACCTGGGGAAGGGGAGAGGGAGAGGAAGGGCCCAAGGGTTAGACGCAGGGGGTGCCCCCACAATCCTGAGGCTAGCCTCTTACCGCCACAACAGCCCAGCGTTCCCGCCCCAGCCACCCTCGCTCACTCCTTCAGGTGTTCCCTGAGCATCTGGGTGACAGTTGCTCTGCCAGGGAGCCCAAGAATGCCATGTCCTGAAAGCCTACTATACACGAGCCTTTCCGTCATGACCTGCAGGCCTCGGGAAGCCCAGCACAGGTGGCACGGGTGTGGTTCAAAGAGGGCCAGTCAGGGGTCCAAGGACAGAACGGCCCCCGTGGCTGGGGGGATGCAAGGACTAACGGGCTCTTCTCCCACAGGACAAAGACAATTCTGGTGCCACAGTCCTGCACCTGGCTGCGCGCTTCGGCCACCCTGAGCTGGTGGACTGGCTGCTGCGTCACGGTGGTGCGGACCCCGCCGTGGCCACAGAAACAGGTGCTCTGCCTGCGCATTATGCTGCCGCCAAAGGGGACTTCCCCTCCCTGAGGCTTCTCATCGGGCACCATCCTGAGTAAGGACACCCCTCCGCGCCTGGCTTCTGGGTGGTGTGGGCCAGGGCTCTGGGGAATGCCTGAAATCTGCCCCTCCAGCCTTCCGGGAGAATTTCTGCTTCTGGGCCATCCCCTTGGCCAGAGATGGTTCCCACCCAAGCTGAAATTGTTCCCTTCCTGGAAGGCTGCCCACAGCCACTTGCCCCAGAGCTTGGCAGGCAGATGCTCTCATGCCCAGCACGCGGCTGCACCTGGGAGGCTGGGCATGCGGGCCAAGATCACCTGTTCCTCTCCAGGAAGCTTTCCAGCCTGCAGCAGGTGGCTCTCCTGAGCTCTGGCCTGTGCCAATTTGCAGGACTATCTTAAATGGGAGATAGGAGAGGGGCGCCTGGGTGGCTCAGTCGGTTAAGTGTCTGCCTTGGGCTCAGGTCATGATCCCGGAGTTCCGGGATCGAGCCCCTCATTAGGCTCCCTGCTCAGTGGAGAGCCTGCTTCTCCCTCTGCGCCTCACGCCCTCACCCCATTCGTGTTCTCTCTCGCTTGCTCTTGCTCTCTCAAATAAATAGCTAAATAAAAATCTTTAAATCAGGGGTAGGAGTGAAGATATGGGAGAATTTCCTAGACCCCTAGTCAAGAAGGAGGAGGAGCAGTGAAGGGAGAGGGCCTCCTGCCCAGACCCCCCACCCCACCTCCTGGCCCCACAGCCCGCTGACTAGACCACCCAGAGAGCAACTTGTCATTTCCTGTGACCCCTCAGCCCATTCCCTCTAGCAGGGGAGGTGGGGCCCCCAAATCTCCCAGGGTCCTCAGCCTAAGTGGCAGGTCTGAGAAAGCAGCTGAGCAGTGGGCTGGAAGCTCCCCAGGGTGGGGTGTGAGCATGGGGAAGAATGGGGCTCAATGTAGAGCAGGGAAATCCTGGGGGGTCCTGGGGGAGGGAGGGAACCAGGTCTTAGGTGCATCTGAGAGGACACAGGGGTCCTGGGGGAGTGTCTGAGGGAGTGGGACAATAGTCCCCACCTGACGAATGGGGGCTCTGACCGGTGACCTTTGTCAGTCCAAGTGGGTACCTGGGACATTAAGTGGTGACAGAAGACCGAGCCGCGGGAGGAGAGCAGCCACGAGGTAAGGGGGTCCGTCCTCACCACTGGCTCCAGGCCTGCAGGGCCCCGGCTCCCAGGGAGCAGGCAGGAGGCCAGCCTGGCCCCAGGGCCTTGTGGCAGCCTCTTGGGCCCAGGCACCCTGGGGTGATGTAGGGCAGTGTGAGAGCCCCCAGGCCGGCCTGCAGTCATCTTGCTGAGCAGGGAGTCCCCGGGTTTGGTTAGTGGGAGCCCCGCAGGTGTGCTGCACGGGCCCGAGGTTCTCCTCACAGCCATCCCCGCCAGAGGCCACTTGGTGGCACTTCGGCATGAGTTCTTCGCTCCGGACAAGCTAGGGTTTGGGTCACACTGAAGGCAGTGATTTAGAGTAGGAGGCCCCCCGAGATGCAGGCCCCCGAGCTGACACCGTGAGCACGGTCGGCGGGCTTGGTCCCAGATTCCCGACTCGGACTGTCCAGGTTGAGGCCAGGTAGCAGCCCCTGAGACAGGCCTGCAGCCCCACTGTGGTGACTCGAATGCCCCTGTCCCACCCCCTCACTTCACATAGAGGACACCGAGGTCCTGAGAGGGGAGGATGGCCTGTGCTGACCCTTCTGCTCCCATAAGCCTCCCCCATCACACGTAACGGGCCCCCCAAAGCCAGGCTAATGGCGATGCCAACTTAGCCCAAATGGTGTAAACTGAGACAGGACTCCAAGCCCACCCCTGGAAGCGCTGATGAGGAACTTGGGCAGGAGGGGAGGGGCGAAGCCCCAGGCTGCCCCTGAACCCCTCCTCACTGAAAAGCCTGGGGCCTAGGATGAGCCAGAGCCCTGCGTGAGCTGGGATCCCAGCCTTAGGAAGACTAGCTGTGCCCTGGGAACCCTGACCCCTCTCAGGCCGTGCCAGGTGCTGGCAGTGACTGGGCCCTGATGCCACCTCTGAGGCCAGGTGGCCTGGGCTGATGAGCCGTCAGCCCTTCAGAGGCCTCTATGAATCTCACAGAGGTGGGCAGAAGACTTGGGCCCATTCCCGCTGCAGCATGTGACCTGGCTGATAAGAAGGTGCTTTTGTGAGGTTGCCAGGCTGGGCTCAGGCAGGAGGGGGCGGCTGGGAACTGGGGTGGGGCCTTCTGGGAGTTGGAGGCCAATGCCCATGTAGCCTCCTGTCTTGGGGGTAGAGACTCCTGCTCTCTAAGGCTGGGAACCCCAAGGCTGCATATGGAGAGGGCAGAGGCTCAGGCTGCCCCAGGCCACAGGGCTCAATCCGGGGACCCAGGCAGCCTGCTTGTGGAGGCTGTGGCCCACGCTTTCATCTCGTGAGCCTCCCAGACCTGCTGTGAGGCGTGGTGAATTATTCATAAGGCCTCAGCTCTCCCTGGCAGTCGGTGAGGGAGGAAGGGCTCCCGGATCTACCAGTGAGAAACTCGATCCCGCCCCGGGAGGCTGTGGGCTGCAGCAATGACAAGCTGCAGAGGGGCTGGAGGGCTGGACCAAGGCGGGGGGTGGGGGGCAGGCTTGCTCGGGCCAGGCTGCACCTTGGGGTGTTAGAAAAGGCTTGAGATTGCAGGAACACCCTGCACCCACCTGCCCCTTGTCCAGTCTATCCCCACCCATGGGGCAAATCCTTCCAGAGGTGGAGGAGTGCTACAGTGACCTCTGGGGCTATGGCCCCATGGGGATCCTCCCTGCAGAAGGAGGGTCCCTAAGTGGGCGGCATGGAGGCTGACAGGAACTGGGCTGGGGCTGTTTCAGGCCCTGGGTCTCAGGGAGATGGAGTCAGTGGGGTCGGCCCCCCTGGCCAGGAGCACTCGTGGTCGGTGGAGGGGAGCCAGGTATCCAGACCTCCAGTCAGGGCAGACAGAGAAGGGGCGAGGAGCAGGTAGCCTCGGAGCTCCTTACCGCCTTGCCGGCAGGATGCCAGGGCCCACCGTGTGCTTACCTGGGGTCTGTGCAGCTGGGGGGGAGGCCTAGACCCCAGGCTCGGCCTAGACCCCTGGGCTCGAGCTTCGAGGCTGGGGAGAATGATGGAGGGGCTCCGGGCTCTTCCTTCTTCTGGGGCCCCTGTGCTCTGCCCTTCATAGCAAACTGGAAAATCAGTCTGCCCGAAGATCCGTATCAGCTGCACCTCTCTGCAAGTATCTCCTTTGCCTGAGGCCTGCCCTGCCCTGGGACAGAGATTGGAAAATGCCCTGGCCAGGAGTCAGGATAAACTCGGATGAGCTCCTGCCTGCCGAGTGCTTACTAAGTGCGTAGCACCACCCGGTCATCTGAGCCTTATAACCAGCCCAGGCAGTAGCTCTATAAGTAACCCAGGTTACAGATTGATTTATTCAACCAATCTTTATGGAGCTTCTACTCTGCGCAAGGCAATATTCTAAGGGCCAGGGATAAATCAGTGAGCCAGACAGATGTCCCTGCTGCGGGTGCTGACCGAGGGACGGACAGCACCTCACGGAGGCTGACTGAGCAGCTGAGGTCCCCCGGGCCCCCTGCGTGGCCTTGATGAAACTGTACCCCCTCTCCGGGCCTGTCTCCCACTCCTGCTCCAGTTCCTAATCTCTCAGGTCTCCCCTGACCCTGGCCCTCTTCCCGTCCAGCTCTGCCCACCTTTGAGAACGCAAATCAGACCCCTGGACTGCCCACAGGCTCCCTGCTCACTGATAGGGGAGGCCATTTCCTTCTAATGGCCTGGGGGCCCTCCTCCCTCTGGCCTGCCCCCATGCCTCACCTGCGAGGCTCCCCCATCCCCACTCCATTCCGCCTCCAGAGCCTCCTTGGGCTCCTACCACAGGCTGGTGCCCCCCAACCTCCCACTGGCTGTTCCTGCTGCCTAGAACTCTCCCCAGAGAGCCCTTCAGCTGCTCTCTCCCTTCCCTCAAGGCTTTGCTCCACCTCCCCTCCGCAGTAAGTCCTGCCCAGAGCCTCCTTCAGATTGTAACTTGCCCAGCAGCATGCACACCCCCCAGCTCCCGCTCTTCCTCACACTGCCTTATTTTCCCTAGCCTCCTTATCACCCCTGGCATTACACTCTGTGCATCCTGGGGCATTCTCCTACGATGTCTCCCCAGCTAATGAGAGCAGACCTCATCTGCCGCCCCGTGCCTGACACACTGTGTTTGTTGAATGAATGAGGAGTCTGGAAGCCCCGGGACTTGTCCAGCTCTGCGTGCATCTCACTGTGGGTGACCTCAGATGGAGCTCCCTGCTGAGCCTCCCTGGCCCATCTGGCAAATGGACCGGCCGAGGCCATGTGTGAGGAGACAGCACAGGGCCCCTGGTCTCACTGCCCATCTCACTCACCCCCACAGTTACTCACTCAACAGCTAGCAACTGGGCGGCCCACCGGTGCTTGGGAGGTAGTGAGCCCTCCCAGCTTCTTGGAGCAAACTTCCAGGGAGGCTCCCAGGGCAAACAAGGGGACAGATCAAGAGCATGTGCCGTGTTCAGAGAAGTTCTTGCTTATGTGCGTGTGTGTTGGGTTGCCAGCCGGGCCCCGGTGGAACCAAGCTCTGGGATGGCAGGGGTCTGCTCCTTTCACCGCTCTGCCCTGTCCTGTGGCAGCCTCATGACATGTGTCCCTGGAATGAACAAAATAGGTACACAAGATAACTCCAGTGACAAGTGCCATAAAGCAAAACGGGGCAGCTTGGTAGAAACCAGTGGGGTTTTCTTTAAATTGAGGGAGTCAAGGAAGGAAGGCCTCCTAGGGGAGCTCAGCTGAGACCTGGATCAAAAGCGGAGCCAGCCCTGCAAAAATCTGGCCTGGGAGCATTGCAGGTAGAAGGACCAGCAAAGGCAGACGCAGAGGTGGGATAAAGCTTGGCTTCAGTGAGGCCCAGAAAGAAGGCCTGGAAGTCTGGGAGAGTTGCAGGGAAGGGTAAGCTTCCGGAAATATTCCAGGCTTGCGGGTGAATTGGGTGTAAAGCTGACTATTCTAGAACCTTCCTCAAGTAAGGACTGCATTTCTTCCCTGAGCCAGGCCTAATTTGGGATCTTTTCAAATAAGCTAGGAGGCACGATTAGAGGACAAGAGAGGTAGAGCCACCAAAGGACCCATAACTTTTATCCAGGGCAGCCTTACCCCATGACGACAAGATCTAATCCTTGTGGGATCACCTCCGTTCTGAACTTCCTTGGAGCAGAAATTATTGCCAAAGGGGAGGGCCACTGGAAATGCTGCTCTTTGACCTGAGTCTGGTTCCGTGGGCAGGTAACCATTTGCTCTTTGTGGCAAAGGATGGAGATTTCCAGCAAGCATTCCATGTTTGTTTCATATCATCACACGGTGACTTGCTTACTATTTGAAGTTCATTCGTGTCACCTATTTCCCAGAGAGGAAGAAAGATATGATTTATGTGATTGTTGCTAGAGAGTTGCAGACCTATAAAGAGGTCAAGGGTTGAGGGTCTCCAAAGACTCCTAGGATTTGGACTTGGGCTACCCGCAAGGGAAGTTAGCATGGTGTCCTTTACCAGAATGGAGCTGGCAAGCTGAGGAGGGTTTGAGGGAGAAGGTGAGAGATCCACTCCAGGCACATAAAATTCCAGAGGCCTGGGCAGTGCACACATGGACAATGGGTAGAGGTAGGGACCGGATGTAGACTCCAGGTCCAAGCTGGAGAGAGGAAGCACATCGGGTGCAGGTGGCCTTTGACCCTGGGAAGTAGATGAGCTTACCAGCAGGGAGAGTGTGTTCAGAAAGGAGACTCTGGGGCATCTCCATGTTTGGAGGTCAGGTGGAGGCCAGGGCCCAGCAAAGAAGGCTTAAGAGGCTTGGCAGTGAGTTGGCGGCTGGTCCAGGAAGCCAAGAAGAGTGGGAAGAGGCACCTGTTAGGGAGTGGCCAAGTCAGATGAGAATGGGAAACCCCCGGCGTTGGTCATGGGGAGTGACAGCTGAGGCCCCAGGGGTGGGTGAGGGGGCTGGCGGGTCAGGATGTGGCCGCAGCACGAGGAAGCAAAGAGCAGCCTTCCCTCCAAGGATATGTGCAACCTTCCAAAGCTTCCTCTTCTGTTCTCTCTCTTTTTTTTTTAATCTTTTTACATTTTAATTTTTTATTGTTATGTTAATCCCCATACATTACATCATTAGTTTTAGATATAGTGTTCCATGATTCATTGTTTGTGCATAACACCCAGTGCTCCATGCAGAACGTGCCCTCCTCAATACCCATCACCAGGCTAACCCATCCTCCCACCCCCCTCCCCTCTAGAACCCTCAGTTTGTTTTTCAGAGTCCATCGTCTCTCATGGTTCTTCTCCCCCTCCGATTTCCCCCCCTTCATTCTTCCCCTCCTGCTACATTCTTCTTCTTTTTTTCTTTCTTAACATATATTGCATTATTTGTTTCAGAGGTGCAGATCTGAGATTCAACAGTCTTGCACAATTCACAGCGCTTACCAGAACACATACCCTCCCCAGTGTCCATCACCCAGTCACCCCATCCCTCCCACCCCACCCCCCACTCCAGCAACCCTCAGTTTGTTTCCTGAGATTAAGAATTCCTCATATCAGTGACTCTTCTGTTCTCTTATAAGAGGCAAGGAGATTCTAGACAATTATGATGCCCATTTGCCATATATGGAAACGGAGGCTCAGGAGGTTAAGAACTCACTAGGGCCCTGCCCAGTGAGCTAAGAGTCAGGGTGGTGGGTGGTGGCCAGGGCCAAGGGCAGGGGCTGGGACTGGAATGGTCACCCTTAGTGTCACTTTGGCTAGAACTTGATGGGCTGGAGCCAGTGGGATGCTGAGGCCCGAAGTACCCTCAGACCCCGCTCCTCTCCTCTCGGTGACTCTCCACAGGGATCCCAAAATATAACAAAGGCTCCAGGCTTGTGCCAGGTGACAGGCCCATGCTGAGGGCTCTCCAAGCACGTCTCATGGACGCTTACTGCCCCCACCCTGCAGGTGGCTTTGAGAACAGAGACAAGAGGCAAGACCGTGACACAGCTGGGCTGGGCTCTCGCCCCAGGTCCTTCTTATACCCAGATCCTTCTCTGCCTCTCTCTCACTGAGTGATCTGAGACTTCTGTGCATAGTCTCCTCAACTGAAAAGGGGAAAAATGCTAGCACTTATCCCGTCAGGTCCCTGAGGGGACTAGATGAGACAGCATGTGGTCTGCTCATCACAGTGCCTGAAACAGATCAATCATTCGATAAACGGTACCTACTATCACTGTTATCAATTATTATTATGACTACTATTATAAATTCATCTCTCTCTCCATCCAAATGAATTGATTTTGTTCCATGTGCTCATCCATTTTTTTTTAAGATTTTATTTATTTGACAGAGAGAGCACAAGCAGGGGGAGAGGGAGGAGCAGGCTCCCCACTGAGCAGGGAGCCCGATGTGGGGCTCGATCCCAGGACCCTGAGATCATGACCTGAGTCGAAGGCAGACGCTTAACGACTGAGCCACCCAGGCGTCCCAATCCATGGTTTTATAATCTCCCCCCAGTGAGCATTTGGGGGGGGGCCCTGCCCTTCTTGCCTCAGGCCAAAGTAGAAAGGGGTAACAAGGCCAGGACCCCATTTCCCACCCTGGCCCATCTGTCTGCCCCATGGTGCTGGCCTCCTGGGCTGGAGGTTGTGGCTCCCAGAACAGAGAGGCTGAAATACTAATAGGAATGGCGATGAGCTGGAGCATGTATGGAGCGCTTCCTCTGTCCCAGGGACTCCAGCTGGGGGGGCAGCCACTGGCCCAGCAGGAGGTTGTGGCCATGACTGCACCCTCCTGCTCAGGTCCTGCTCTGCACCAGCTTCTCAGACCTTCTCAGACCTTCCCAGGCTGGCTGGACACCCCTGGATCCCGGACATCTGCCAAGCAGTGGGTGCTAGGGGGGCAGGGCTCCTGGCAGATCTGGTACCCCAAGTTCTGTACATTGCCTCAGGCCTCCCCACAGAGATCTCAGTGGGTCCTGGGTGGTGGCCCCCTCAGCCTCTGATCCCCAGGACCCCAGCACTCACTGTGCCTTGGTTACGGGGTGAATAATTCAGGCCACTGAGTGTCGGTCATGAAATATTAAGCAGGCTGTTACTGTCACATCAGTATGTGAATGCGTGGGGGTGGGGGGCAGGATGGCACTGGGGTGTGGAAGCTGGTGGCTGCAAGCCAGAGTGTTCCTGGGAAGAGGCGTGTGGGTGAGTCTCTGTCGCCGGGTGCCATGTCAGCTCGTGAGCACCACTCCCCTGACTCAGGTCGGGAAACGGAGGGCAGCCAGGCATGGTCCCTGTTCCACCCCAAATGCGTGAAGTGCCGCGCTCGGCATCAGGCCCAGAAAAATGGCAGCTCTGTGTCTGGGGTGGGGGTGCCCGTGTCAGGAGTAAGGAGAGAGCAGGGAGGTGCCCAGGAGGGCTGCAGTTGGCCTGAGGGACGGGGGTCAGGGAAGCGGACAGGAACCAGGGTTTTAGGGACAGGGAGGAAGGTCCAAGGGGTGTGTGAGGGGAAGGGACCAAGTCATGTCGGGGGTGAGAAGAGGGTGGGTGAGTGGGCAGATAGAGGAGGACTGGGTGGCCTGGTGCCCATGTTAATGGACAGCTGGGCTGGCACTGGGATGAGGGAGGGAGGGCGTGCATGGACATTGGTGGAGAGTGTGCGACTGATGTCGCCAGTGGATGGATCGGGAGGCGGATGGATGGGAAGACGTTTAGTCAGGTGAAGAGGCACACTTCCTGGGGCATGGAGGGCTGGTGCAGCACAGTGGGACTCAGCCAGAGCCTCTCAGACCTGCTGTGGACGGCGGTGGCCAGCTCCTGTCTGGGCCTGGATTGTGGCCCCACCTAGTGTCCAATATGGTAACTGCGCCCTGGGCTGTCCACCCCATTACGAAGTCAGAAAAACCGAGGCTCAGTCAGTGGCGTGGCCAACTTCCCTGTTTTCCAGCAGCACTCCACTTTATGGGGTTGATTCCCAGCTCCCCAGGTAGGACTCCTCTTCAGCAGCTGGGGAACAGGGATGAGGGGCAGAGACAGCTGCTAGCTGGACCTCAGGAAAGCTCCAGGAGTGAAGACAGGGGATGGGCTTTCCTGTGTGTCTACTGCATGCACCAGGCCCTGCATCACAAACATACACTCGAGTGCCATTTACCAGTTGTGTGACCTTTAGCAAGTCACAGCCCCTGAGCCTCAATTGCCTGTCTGCAAAATGGGAATGACAAAAGGACCTAAGTTAGGGCATCCAATAAGAACCTGCCCATCAATATCACAGCATACCAGAAGTGCTCCGTGAATGGTGGCCACCTGTAGAGTTGTCAGATTAACAACAGGCTATCCAATTGAATTTTAATTTAGATGAACCACAAATAATGTTTTAGTATAAGTCTATCACATGCCGAAAATGATTTCTTGTTTCTCTGAAATTCAGAATTAATTGGTCATCTTGTGTTTTATCTGGCAACCCTACTACTCTGCCCTCTGGGAATTCAATTGCCCGGGGGGAGACAGAAGCCAAAATCAGTTATGTTCAATCAAGTATGACGGGCAGTCCATGGAGTGAGCCCAGGGCCATATGGGGCACAGAGGTAGGAAAGGTCTGCTCTGCGTGGGGAAATCAGGGCAGGCCTTATGGAGGAGGGATCTGGACTGAGTCTTAGGGAGGAGGAAGGAAGGGCATTCCAGATAGAGGGGGGACTCGATCAAAGGCATACAGGTAAGACAGAAGGTTCGGGACTCACAGTGATAAAGGGTTAATGTGGCTGAAAAGGTAGGAAGAGGCCAGATCTCCACATCCTTGTAGACCTTGGTGAAAAGGTGGGCTATTTACTGAGGACCAGGGACTAGCTCAGTCAGGTGTGCACTGTAGAAGGGAGACTGCTGGAGGGGGTGGCCGCGCCAAAGGGGCCCCCCTGAGGGAGGCTGGCATAGGACCAAGAGTCCAGACCGAGTCAAGTACAGCGCGACCCAGTGACTAGACCTTCTCCAACTCACTCTCCCAGCCCTCCAGAGCTCCCCAAAAGAGCGCGAGGGGCGTAAGAAGGCTTTGGAGGGAGGTGGGAGCTGAGATCCCACGGTGGGTGCTGTGTCTCTGCAGGGGAGTGAATGCCCAAACCAAGAACGGTGCCACGCCCCTGTACCTGGCGTGCCAGGAGGGCCACCTGGAGGTGACGCAGTACCTGGTGCAGGAGTGCGGCGCGGATCCGCACGCGAGCGCCCACGACGGCATGACCCCGCTGCACGCGGCGGCGCAGATGGGCCACAGCTCGGTCATCGTGTGGCTGGTGAGCTCGGGGTCAGGGCGGGGCGGGGCCCGGGAAGGGGCGGGGTCTGCCGCGAAGCGGCCTGCACGGAGGGGGGCGGAGCCTGGAGGGGCCTGGCGCCCAGCCCCCGCCCCTCTATCCCGCGCCCCCTCCCGCCCAGGTGAGCTGCACCGACGTGAGCCTGTCGGAACAGGACAAGGACGGCGCCACGGCCATGCACTTCGCGGCGAGCCGCGGCCACGCCAAAGTGCTCAGCTGGCTCCTGCTGCACGGCGGCGAGATCTCGGCCGACCTGTGGGGCGGGACCCCGCTGCACGACGCCGCGGAAAACGGGGAGCTGGAGGTGGGGGCGGGGCCGGAGCGGGGGGGCGGGGCCGGAGCGGCTGGGGCGGGGCGGGCGCCCTCTGCCGGCGCCGAGCTCTCAGCACAGCCCTGCCCCGGCAAGGGGGTCCGGGCGAGCGGCCGGGGTCCTCAGTACGTGGCCCCTCGCAGTGCTGCCAGATCCTGGTTGTGAACGGCGCGGAGCTGGACGTCCGCGACCGCGACGGGTACACGGCCGCCGACCTCTCGGACTACAACGGCCACAGCCACTGCACCCGCTACCTGCGCACCGTGGAGAACCTGGTAGGACCCTGAGCCCCTGGTTATCTCGTCCCCCACCCCATCCCCACCTCCCCCCAGGGGTAGGTGTTCTTACCCCTTTACCACGGAGGAAGCTGAGTTTCGGAGACATGAAGCCCCTGTCCGGGGTCACACAATGAGGAAGTGCCCTAGACCATTACCCTCTCTCAGCCCAGAACCACTGACCACTGAGGAGTGAGGGAGTGAAGGAAAAGGGTCAAGGGGAGGAGGACCAGCATCATCCTGGTAAGCAGGAAGGCGTGGAGAAATCACAAGACACTCAGATACCGATGGGATAGTCAACTTCAGTCACCTGCCCACAGCCCACACTAGTAGCTCGTTTAACTCTCCACCGCCGCTGAAGTAGTGGTGTTAATGTCCCCGTTTCATCCAATGTCACACAGCTACATTGTATGTTTGCTCACTTCATGGCTACTTCATAACTGGAAACTTGTGTTACCTTTCTAAATAATTTTATTATGGTTGCACAGAGGTGAAGTCACCTCCTGGGACTTGAGCTCAGGTGTGGTTGGCTCCAGGTCCAGGGCCCCGCCTTATCTGACGTAATGCCTACTTTGGGGCAGGAGGGAGGACAGAGGGTGGGTTTCACAGGTGCCTTCAGGAGGACCAGCTCCAGGGGGCAGCCTGGCCGGAAGAGGGGCTGGGAAATGAGGCCTGGAGGAGAGTGTGGGATGGCCTCCTGCCCATATTACTGTCTGCCCTGTGCGCAAGCATGGGGGGGGCACCCTGGTTCTGGGTGCTCCAGAGCACAGCAAGGGGGGTCAGAGACTGCAGCTGGACCCAAGGAAGAATTTTCCCCCCAAACGCCCAGAGAGAGTAATGGTCCAACAGATAGTGAGTACTCTGTCAGCAGGGTATACCAACAGAAGTGGGTGCTGTGAAGGGCATTTCTGAACCAGAGGTGGTTCCTTCCCACTGAGAGAGTGTGTGATTCTGTTTTGAGGGTGGGGTGGGGGTGGCACCTCCAGCCACTCTTAACAGCAGCTACAGTTGCAACAAACATGATTGCATGAATTCTGACTCCAGCAGGTACCCTGCCCACTGCTTTATAGTATAATCTCAGTCTCCACCGGAAACTAACACTAATAGTTGACATGTATGGCATTTACTGGCTACCATACCCTGGCACTCCACTAACTTTTAAAATCTTTTTTGTATGCTCACGAGGCAGGAAGTACTGTTATCCCCATTTACAGATAAACTCAGGGGTGCCGGGGTGGCTCAGTCGGTTAAGAGTCTGACTCTTGATTTCAGCTCAGGTCATGATCTCAGGGTCTTGAGACTGAGCCCCTCATCAGGCTCTGCACTGGGTGAGGAGCCTGCTTAAGATTCTCCCTCTGCCTCTGCCCCTCCCCCACACACACCCCCACATGCTCTCTCTCTTTAGGTACAGAAAGGATAAGTGACTTGACTTGCCCAAGGTCACTTGGCTAGTAAGTGGGAGAAGTGAAATTTGAAGCCAGCGTTCCAGGCTGCAGAGCCCGTACCCTAACCTCTGTTGTCCATGGGGTCAGAGCTGGGCACCCTCGGCGCCCCTGCTGTCAGCCATGAGAAGAGCATTTTTAGCTGCCCACCCCACCCAGCCCAGCCCCTAGGCTTTCCCTTGGCACACGGAAGAGGCAGCAGGGCCTGGCCGCCCTGAACTGGGTGGGGTATGGGAGCCCTTGGTCCCCTCACCCAGAGAGGCCCAGCTGCAGCAGTGACAGATCCAAACCACGCAGGATGCTGGCCCAGAAAAGGCAAACACTCCCACAGAGCCCCTAATTACAGGGCCAATGAGCATGGCTGCTGAGCTGTTACCTGGTGCTAGGCTTACCTCCCACTCCCGGGGGGCCTGTGACACTTCTCAGGCAGGGAGCGGGCCCCGGGCGGAGGAGCAGGCTTGGGCAGGAGGCAGCCTACAGAGCCAGCGAGCGGGCTTGCCGACAGCAAGGCCAGCATGGGCAACGTAAGCAGGACCCCCAGCCCAGCCCGCTCCCATGCCAGGAGGGTCAGGGGCTGTGGGCAGGGGCACAGACAGTGGTGGGGACAGCAGGCTTCCAGCCTGAGCTTGGGCTGCCCACCAGACTCAGCTGGGCCACCCCAGGCCCCACCCTTTCTCCAAGGGCCCCATCAGGAGATAGGGGCTGGGCTGGTGTTGGGATTTGCCCCAGTAGAACAAGGAGAGACAAAGGCTGCTGGCCAGTAATGGGGAATTAGTCCTTCCTGCAAGTTGTGGGCATCCCGCAAGCCTCCCCTGCCCCCAGCAGCTGTGGCACCTGAGCCCCGCCCCACAGATACACTGGAGCCCAGTCCCTCTAATGAGGAAGGAGAAGTCTTCCCCTTGGGGTCCAGACCAGGGCCCCCTCTTCTGACAATCTCTCAATCCCCCTGAGCAAGGAGTGGCTGGGGTGGGAGTTTCCCAGGAACCTGTGGCCCTGCTGCCAGGGGGCCTGGCTTCTTCCCCTGGGAAGAACCTGAGAGACATTCTCAGAACGGGGAAGGAGCCCAGAAAGGGAAGCGGCTCGGCCTAAGTCACACAGCAAGGATGCGCCTGAGCAGGACCCTGGCCCGGAGCACGCTGGTCTTCAGGTCGGGCTGTCCTCATTGCCTCCGCTCCCTGGCAGAGTGTGGAGCACCGTGTCCTGTCCCGGGACCCGTCCGCTGAGCTGGAGGCCAAGCAGCCTGACTCTGGCATGTCTTCGCCCAATACCACCACGTCGGTGCAGCCGCTGAACTTGGACCTCAGCTCGCCCACCAGCACCCTCTCCAACTATGATTCCTGCTCGTCCAGCCAGTCGAGCGTCAAGGACCAGCGCCCCCCTCGCCGTGAGTGGGCCGGGCTGGGAAGGGGGCGGGGGGGGGGCATGGGACCGGCCACTGGGCCCTGGCGGCCAGCCTCGGGCCCGCTCTGCCCACAGAGGATGCTGGAGGCTGCCCGGGTCACCAGGAGGGGCTGCTGCTCGTGGTGACGGGCAGGCGACACTCGTGCTCGTCACAGACACACCTGCACATCCACAGGGACTCTCCCTCCGACGGAAGCCCATGCCCCGCGCACGTGACTCGCTGTCCTCACTCACACACGGTGTTCCCCAGACTGTACACACACCTAGTCACACTCAAGCGTGCGCACGCGTACGTGTGTATGGGGACACAGCCACACACACAGCCCCGTGCAGATGCGCACCTCTGCGCCGTGGCACACACAGCCCCACTTCCACACCCCAGACGTGTGTACACTTGGCCCACACATACACACACGCCCCATGTCCACAGACCGTCTGTAAATACAAAGACACACCTGTGTGTACTCACAAACCTACACAATGCACACGCTGACACACACACTGAGCACCCCCTGAGCATGGGTGGCCTACAGAGATGGCGGGGTGCCCTGCCACTTGGGGCGCGGCCATCCGTACTCCTGCCACCCCACCCTGCCGCGTCTGACCCGAGGAGCTGCCCCGTCACCCTCCAGGTGGCTGTGCCCCATCCACCGGCATGCCCTGGCGTTGAAAGCCCCCTGGGGCCTCCCTCCAAACTTGAGTGCATGGTTTTTCCCCAACACATGCAGGGCTAAGGCAGGGCAGGGCGAGGTGGGCCCTGCACTGTTGGGGCCCACCGTGGAGCCATCCCGAGCTGCATCCCTAAGCCCACCTCACCCCTTGGTGAGCTGCTTCTGGGTGGAAGAGGGCCTCAGTCCTGGGGGACAGCCTCTCTGCAAACTCCCAAACCCAGCCTTCCCTCCCTCCCCAGGGCTTCCCAGCTCAAGAGCTGCAGATATACAAAACTACATGAACATGCTGAGTTCGGAGCTGGGCCGGCCCCGGGGCAAGATGGAGAGAGCCACACCACTACCACCACCACCCAGCTTCCCTCCGCCGCCCCCACCCCTGGGCACCCAACTGCCCCCACCTCCACCAGGCTACCCAGCTCCCCAGCCCCCCGCAGGGCCACGTGCAGCTGACATCTATATGCAGACCAAGAGCAAACTGCGCCACGTGGAGACGGAGGCCTTCAAGATGGAGGTAGTGAAGCTTCACCCACCTGCCTGCCTCCCAGCACTGCCACTGGGCGGATAGGCAGCGCCTGAGGCCAGGAGACTGGCTCGTGGGCACAGGGTGGGGCGCCCTGGGCCAGTGTGGCCTATTTGAGAGTCAGAGCTCTTGGCCAGCCCCCTGGGGACCTAGGGCTGGGCACTGGAGACAGGCAGATGAGTAAGACAAAGCCACTACCCTCTCGGGAGCGGGGGATGGGTGAAGGAACGTGTAATCAGACAGCTGTACCTCTCAGGGACCTGGGTCCTCCCTCACCTCTTGCACAGAGTGGCAGGGTGGTCACGGTGGTCACTGGCAGAGAATATGTGCAGACTGCCTCTCTGCAGCCCTACACATGCCCATAGCCCCAGGCTCAGGTAGAGAATGGCTCCCAAGGGGGTGTCTGTGCTCCGGGGGGAGAGGCAGGTGGCATGGCTGTGAAGGGCCACGGGGAGGGTGGAGGCAGGGAGAGAGAGCACTAGCAGGACTCCACACTCAGAGGGGGCTGAGGGAGGGCTGAAACTGAAGTTGGCTCCCCAGTTTGGGGCTTGGAGTGCCCAGGTTGGTGGAAGGGCCAGTCCTGAGATGGGGGCCATGAGGTAGTGTCCAGCGCGGGCACACTGAATGTGAGGTGCCCGGGATGTCAGGGCCTCTGGCGTCCTGGCTGAGGCTCCGGAGCCAGAGGACTGGTCTGGGGAGCTGAGAGTCCCCGGCAGGGAGCCCCATAGGGGATCCTGGGGTCCTGGCTGGTCTGGGAGGTGGAGGACAACCTGAGACCACAGGTCGCTGAGTATGGGGCAGAGGCCCCTGAGGGGCCCGTGGGAACCCTGACCTGTAGCTCTCTCTCAAGCCCAAGGCAAGCCACTCCAGAGGCAGGCTGAGTAACCAATTTGCCTACAGGTGACCCAGGTCACAAGGCCACTGGGTGGGGGAGGGGGCAGGACAACCTCCACAGCGACTCCACCCTGCCCTCACTGCCATCCTGGACCAAGCTCTCAGTTGGGTCCCTTTTCAACTCTATGAGGTGGAGAGGGCCCAGGGGAGGACTGCAGGGGGCCGAGGGCAAGCGGACTTTCCCTGCAGGGCGGCTGTGTGAACCCTGCCCAAAGCCACAGGACAGGTGGCCCAGGCTGTGCCCCCTCCACTCCCCTGCGCCCCAGGATTTCGAGGTCCCGTGCCCCTACCCGGTGTGTGCGTGCAGGGCCGCAGGCGACCGGCAGCTCCACAAAGGGCCCTTTGTGTGCGCGCTGCGCCTCACGCCCCCGCCTCCGCCCCCTGGGCCTGGCCCCTGTCTGACCGCATCGGGAGCAGGGTCGCGGCATCCGCGCCTCGGGGCTGCAGGGGGCGCCGAGGGGCCCGACTGGCCCAGAAAACAAATCCTGTGGTGTCGGGTTTCCTGCAACGAGAGCCGGTTCGGGTGGGGCGTGGAGGTCCGGGGCCACCGCGGGGACGCAGGGGCGCGCGGGGGGGGGGGGGAACAGGGGACAGGCCCCGCACGGTGACTCGGCCTTTGGCCCTGCCGCCCCATGTCCTTTTCCCTGGGCTGGGCTTAGCGGGGGGCAGCTGCGACGGGGCGGGCCACCGCGCTGTCATCCGAGCCTGCCTTGCCGCCCCTGAAACCTGAGGCTTAGGCGCGGGTGTCGGTGTCGCTTACGCGGATGTCGATGGTTTCCAGATGCGGGAGGGGAAGGGCGGGGGCGTGACCCGGAACCCAGGGGTACCAAATATGGGGGGCTCCGCTGCTCGCGGTCAGGCCCGCATTCTGTCCACGGGGTTTGGAAGGGGCCAGCTGGCGGAGGGAGATGGAGGCCGGGGTGCCCAGCGCCTAGCGGAGGGAGAGAGGCGCGGGGGCGGGGCCACATCTGGCCCGCGGGGCAGGTAGGGCGCAGCGGCGGGTTGTGGCGACGCCGTTGGGGCCCCCGTGGCGTCCCCTATTGCTGGGAGTGGGTCTGCCCGGGATTGGTGGGCCCTGGGTGATGTCAGGCCGACAGGGCTCCTAGGCGCTCTTCGGCGCGGGCGGGCAAGGGCTGGGCTGTAACCTGAGAGGAAAGATCAGGTGGCGCAGGTGTCGGGTCCGTGCCGCCCCCGCCGCCAGGTGCACAGCGGGGGCCACCGGCGCAGTCGCAGGTAGGAGCAGCCCCGGGGCCGGGCGGCGGAGAGCCCTGGGCAAGCAGGAGCGCAACAGGCAAGGGCTCTGAGGGGGGCTCCCTCGCCGGAGTCCCCGAAAGAGAGGGTTCGGCAGAGACGTGGGGACGCGCCGGACGGTCGGTGGCCAGGAGTGGGGTGAGGCTGAGGCCTTAGCGCCGGCTGAACCGCGAGCTGCCCCTTCTCCGGCTCCCCCTGGCGACTGGGCTGGGTCAACCCGCCCCTGGTCCCGCCCCTTCTAGCTTCAGTGGGGGCCCTTGTGGCCCTTGGCCCGCGCCCAGAACCCCTCCCTGTAGGGCCGACCGAGCCCGCCCTTCCCCAGGACCCTCGCCCCATCTCCGCTCTGAGAACAGGAGGGTCTGGGAACCCGGTTGGCTGCACCCTTTCGACGGCCGCTGGCCAGGAGCCCCGGGAATGTGAAGGGCTGGGGGAGGGGGCGGGGCGTGGGAGGCAGCAAGGGACCAGTGCCCGAAGCCCCGCCACCGCTGTCTTCCGCAGCTGAGCTCCCGCGACGGCCGCAACGGGCTGAGGAGGCAGGACTCCGGCCGCAAGCCCCGCGCCTTCAGCAAGCAGCCCAGCACGGGGGACTACTACCGGCAGCTGGGCCGCTGTCCCGGGGAGCCGCTGGCCGCAGGCCCGGGCATGGCGCACAGCGAGGAGGTGCGTGCCCGCCAGCCCGCACCCGCCGGCCGCCCGGGACCCGGCCTGGCCTCCCGCGCCTCACTCGCTAGCCCCTCCGCTCCCCCGCAGGCGGCGCTGCTCCCCGGGAACCACGTGCATAACGGCTGCGCCGCGGACCCCAAGGCGTCCAGGGAGCTGCCCCCGCCGCCGCCGCCGCCGCCCCTGCCGGAGGCCCTTAGCTCGCCGCCGCCTGCTCCGCCCCTGCCCTTCGAGGGCGCTGGCCCTGGTTGCGGGCAGCGTCGCTCCTCCTCGTCCACTGGCAGTGAGTAGGGGCGGGTTGAGGGGCGGGGGGCGGCGCTAGCCCTGAAGGGGCGGGAAACCTAGACCTCGCTCCCTTCCCAGCTGCGACGGCCCTAGCGCTGACTCTTCCTACTCGTTCTTCCTGCTGCAGCCCCCCGCCCAATGAGGCCCCTAAGGGAAGGCTCTGAGTTACTTTAGTGTGAGCCCAGGCAAGGCCCCTTCCCTCTCTGGGCCCACGTCCCATCCAGCAGGAAGGCCTCCCAGCTCTGGTGTCTGGTGTCTGGTGTTTCCAAAGAGCTGGTGCTCACGGGAGGCTCTGAGAAGCAGAACTAGTTTCAAGGAGGCAGGGCTGTTGGCCAAGTTTTTTCCTGCCCCATGTCTATCCTGTGTCTCTCTTCTGCTCCTCACCTCTTTCTCTTGTTCTTCCAAGCTAGCTACAGCCTGAGCTCTTCTCAGATGCTTCAGGGACTCTTCCCAGCCAGATACCGCCAGAGGCCCCAGGCCAGCTAGGACCTGGCTCTGGGGACAAGGCCAGTGACCCATCATGTCCTGCCCCTTCCCTCCTGATGACCCCCCACTCCACCTTCTTTTTAGGGTATAGACTGGTGACCAGGACTCCTGCATGCCAGGGCTCCTGTAAGGCCCAGGAGGTGGTGCCCGAGTGCTGATGTGCCCACCCAAGCCTGGGAGGAGGGGGGTGCCCAGCCACTCAGTGCAGGGACCATGTGTAGTGACACCAACGAAAGTGTCATCTCCCTAACTAGGAGTGCAAGGGTATAATAGGGTCCAGAATAGGACCCGCCTGGGCTCCCTAGGGTACCTGTGGAGCCTCAGCCCCTGCAGACCAGAGCTCATGGTAGCGTGCTCACCACCACCTGAGCCTCCAGAATGGCCCTCAGCTCTGGGGTTAGTTTTTTCCATCTGGAGCAAGGCTGAAGCTAGGAACAGAAGAAAAATAGACTCGGGCTTCTCCAGACACCGCTTCTCAGCAGAACCTGGGCTGGGTGCCCTATCCCAACCCAATGCCAAGATTGAGGCCCTTGCTAGGGGGGCCAGGGCCAGTGGCAAGCCTCGTGGACCAGTAAGGGCAGGAACTGGGCGGACCACCCTTGTGGAGCCCCAGGGCACCCTGAGCCAAGGTCAGATGAGCTGGAAAATTCCTTCTCTCCTCTCCCCTCTCCTCTGCGCATCTCCCTCCCCTCTTCCTGCCCTCCCTTCTCTTGCTGTCCCCGCAGTCCTAGCCTCACCCCGGCCCCCTCCCCCTCCTAACTTCGCTGTCACTTCTCTCCATCCCTAGAAGTGAGAGTCCCCAGGCACAGGAAGAGTGAGTAGCTGCGTGCGTGTGTGGCTCCTGGCTGAGGGGCGGGGTGGGGAACAAGGCACGCTCAGGGAAATCAAGGCCAAAGGACCTGGGACTTTAAAAAGGGCAGGGCCAGGGGCCAGCAGGCCAGGGGTCCTCCACACTACAGCCACCTTCCTCCTTCCACTGCACCCACATGCACACCCACGAATTCTGCCCGGGGCTCAGTTTTGCCTAAATAAATGGACCTGTTGCCCATGCCTGCCTGGCACCTTTTCCTTCTACCCCTCCTGCTTCTCGCTCAGGGATCCCCAGCCCCAGGGAACCTAAGAGTCCCCTGTTGGCCTGTTTTGTTGCCCTCACCCAGCCCTCACCCCTCCTTAGTCTCTAAAGACAGCCCTTCCCAAACCCCAGTCCCCTCCGCTAGCCCTGCCAGAAAATGCAAACTCCGTGCACTGGGTATTTGCATGTTTTTCACCTGGCCCTTCTTCCTGGCGGCCTTCATCCCATATCCTTAGTACGGGCTCCACTTTCCTAGGTCCCCCAGAGCTGAGCAGCGCTTTGCCATAAGTGTGCTACGGGCTTGCATGTCCGTCTGTGGGTCTGGGGGCTGGGGAGGGGACCGGCTGGGTTCCGGCATCCAGGGTTCTGAGTCCGTGTAGCCATGGAGGCCCCTGGCGACTCAGTCCAAGGGTCACTGAGTTTTGCTGACGCAGAGAGGGCTGGAGGGAGACTCCACCCCGGCAGGGCCGAGCCAGGGAACCCAGGACGAAGGTCGGGTGGCTGGCCCCCACGTAGTGTCTAGGAGCTGGTCAGTCAGTGTCCTGGGCGGAGACATTCGCTGGAGTCCCCAGGGTCGGCCCAAGAGCCAGCATGTACTCCCGGGGGCTTCCAGGCGGGGCCCCGACGCCCCGTGAGTAGGACCGGGATGATGGTGTCCGCCCCTCCCCGAGCTGCGAGCGGGGAGCCCCCCTCTGGGGTTCTCGAGAGCCGCCCAGCGGACCTGGGACCTGGAGAGCTGCCATCTGGGGCCCCGGCCCCTCCTGACTTGGGGAGGGGGCAGCAGAGGGGCAGATGGGGGGCGGCGGGGACGCGGGTCCCGTCCCCGGCCAGCACCGCCTCTCCTGCCTCCGTGCAGGCAGCAAGTCCTTCAACATGATGTCCCCCACGGGTGACAACTCCGAGCTACTGGCTGAGATCAAGGCGGGCAAGAGTCTGAAGCCGACGCCGCAGAGCAAGGGGCTGACCACGGTGTTCTCGGGCAGCGGGCAGCCGACCTCCCAGGTAGGCGGCCCGCCGGGCACTCCCGCCCCGGGTCCCCTCACCCCTGCCCGCCAGGCCCTCAGTGTCGCCGTTTCGCCCCGCAGGCGGACTCGCCGCTGCCTCAGGCGTCGCCGGCGCCTTCACGGGCCCGCAGCCCCACCCCGCCGGCCGCCGGGCCCCAGCCTCTGCTCAACGGCAGCGTGGTGCCCGCGCCCCCCGCCACCCCGGCGCCAGGCGTGCAGCTCGACGTGGAGGCGCTCATCCCCACGCACGACGAGCAGGGCCGGCCCATCCCGGAGTGGAAGCGGCAGGTGATGGTGCGGAAACTGCAGCTCAAGATGCAGGAGGAGGAGGAGCAGAGGCGGAAGGTGGGCGGGGTGGTCTGCACCCCAGAGGGCCCAAGGGTCTGCACCTGGGCCCCCGGCCCATCCCCCACATCACCCCCCAGGCTTCCGGTCCCTTTCACTTCAGGTGGCTCCCATTACCTCTGGGGGAAAGCAGCCTTCCACGACCTCCCTGCCCTGGGACTGTCCCCAGTCTCCACCCCTACCCCGCCCCCCAGCAGCCCGTCTTTTAGTGAGATGGCGAAGTTCATCAAACTCTAATGTGCTTCCAGTCGCCTGCGATCTTGTAAAAATGCCTATTCTGATTCAGGAACTCTGGGTGGGGCTGAGATTCCGTGCTGCTAGGAAGCTCCTGGGTGAGGATGACCACACTGGTCCGGGGACCACACTCGGAGTAGCCAACAGGCTTTTGGTTGCAGTCGGCCTGGCTTGGGCCCTTCCCCTGCATTGCCACTTTCCAGCCACGGATACTGAGCCTCATCTAGCCTAAGATATTTTCTTATCTGTCAGATGACTGCTCATCACTGGCTGGCAGGATGGTTTGCCTGCTCAGCACCTTTCCTGGGTGCTGTGTATGTGATACGCACTGTTGTAGCCTCTGGGGATTCACGATGAAACTTTCAGGGCTGCGAAGAGAGGAGGGGTGGCAGGGGATCAACCAACAAGCAAACACAGCACCGTAGTAAAGCCATAAGTGCCCCCAAGAATGCGAAACAAGGTAATGCGAGAGCCTGAGTGAGCAGGGAGGCCCGTAACTGGGCTGTTACAATACAGTGGCACTGTGATGGGGCATGCAGAGGACTGGGACTGCCCTAAGCCCACCATCGTATTTGGGCTGGGGGCGGCGTTAGGGAAGGAGGAAGTGATGTCCAAGGTGGACTTGGGAGATGAGCAAGAGGCGGACTGGGAACAGAGTGGGGCAAAGAGCAAGCAGGCTCCGAGACTGTATTAGGAGAGGGGTGGAGCTGGAGAGGTCAGTGCGGGTCAGATCACCAAGGCCTGGACTTGAAGAAAATGGACTTTCTCCTGCAGCAGTCGGGAGCCTAGGAGAGGGGTTACGTGAGGAAGTGGCCTCATCCTATTTGTCTGTGGGGAACAGATTGTAGTGGGTCAGGATGAACTGGGAGGCCTGTGAGGATGAGGACAGCCCCCCCCCCCCCTCCCCCCCCCCCCCCGCTCCAGGGCTGGAGAAGCCCCGCACTCAAGTGAGGAATGAACGAAACTGTCGGAAGTTCCTGGCGAGCCTATTCCTGGTGCGGGGACTAGGAGCGAAAGCTGTGGCCAGGCAGCTGGTTCAGCAGGGGCAGCGTGCACAGGGAGGGCTTGGGCTGCAGGGGGCGCTGAGAAGGGGTCATCGGTCTGGGCGAGGCCTCGCGGGCATGCGGACCCGAGACGGGGTGGGAAAGAGCAGCCTTAGTCGCAGCTTCAGCGCCTTTTGCATGTTCCTTCGGTGGTGTAATGAGCAACCTAGCCAGGTGTGGAGACTTCGTCTGCCCGCCCAGTCTCTGCAACGGCGCCCAACGAACCCCGCCAGCGACCAGAGAGGACACTGCCCAGCGCCCGGAGTAGCGGCCTGGGCCGAAGCCTCGCCCCAGTGTAATCACCTGCCGGCCGGGCTTGGCCCATCCCCGCCATCACAGCCCCGCGGAGCCATTACACCACCCGGGACATGCAAATGGCGCCCCCCGGCGGCCGCTGCGGGAACCGGGCCAGAGGGAGACGCGCCTCCCTCCCCTCTCTTGTCTTCCCCCGCCTTAGCTGACGGCCGCCAGCTCGTGCTGCTACCCCCGCGAGGGCTGGAGGTACTCCAGCGCGCACAACGCCATCCTCGGGCCCTTCGGCGAGCTCATGACCGAAGCCGACATCCTCCGCATCGAGCAGCAAATCGAGAACCTGCAGGTGCTGCACAAGGCGCAGAAGCTGGAGGCGCGCCTGGAGCAGCTGGAGCTGGAGCTGGAGCAGCTGCTGCCGATCTCGGCCGCCCTTTCGGCGCCGCGCTTCACCGTCGATCCGCGCCGCATGCACGGCCGCGCCGCCAGCCTGCCTGCCTGGTGCAGCAAGATCTCCACGCTGCTCAAGAGCATGGCCACGCTGCTGGCCGCGCTGGGCGGCCGGCCCGCGCACCTGGCCGAGCTGCTGGCCGCCGACACGGGCCAGCCGCTGGCACCGCTGCCCGACGCGCCCTGGCGGCCGGGCCCGCTCTGCCTGGGCCGCTCGCACTCGCTCAGCTGGTGCCGCGAGGCCGTGGCGCGCGAGATCCTCGAGTGCGGCGTCTCGGTGCAGCACCTCCGCGCCGTCTACGAGCTGCGCGCCCAGGGCTCGGCGCCCGCGCGCGACTCGCGCCGCAAGCTCTCGCTTCCCGCCGGCGCCTCCGGCCGAGAGCCCATCCTCGAGGAGGACTACGTGGCGGCCGGCGCCGGGGAGCCCAGCGCCCCCGCGGCCAACGGCTTGCGGGCCGCGGGGGACTCCCCGGGCGCCCTGCGCCCGCCCGACGCGCCCGGCCAGCAGGCGGCGCTGCCCGAGCCCGAGCAGCTGGCGCGCCAGCCGCCGCTCTCCACCGAGCTGCGCGGCGTCCAGGACTACATCGATATGCGCAAGGAGCGCATCGTCTACCTCTTCCTGGAGCACTGGCGCAAGTGGACCTTCCGCGGCCCCGGGCGCCACGCCCAGGCGCGCCTACGCAGACTGCTGCCGCGAGTGGTGGCCGCTGGCGCGGGCCCGGCCCCGGAGGCCGCCGACGGCCCCGACGGGCGGCTGCTGCGCCTGCTGAAGCAGCGGCGGGTGGTGGGCAAGCTGCTGGGCCACTGGCGGAGCCTGCTGCGGCAGGTGCCGGCGCGCCCGCCGTGCGGCTCGGGCCTGGCGCACGGCCTGTACTGGCCCGAGCACTTCCTGCCGCCCCTCGACGGCGGCGCGCCCCCGCGCTACGACAGCCTCACGCTCGACCTCTTCATGCTCGGCTACTTCCAGCTGCTCGAGATGGGCCTGAGCCGTGAGGAGCGCAAGTTCCGCCACCTGCTGTGCTACGAGATGTTCGACCGGCTGGGCAGCCACCCGTGGGAGCTCATCCGCCTCTTCCACCGCGTGGTGCTCGAGCAGGTGGAGGCTGGCCGGCGCAGCTGGAGCGACGGCTTCGAGGACCTCAGGCGCCAGTTCTTTGGAGATAGCCCGGAGGCCGAGCCAGCCCGGGAAGATGAGGCCGTGAAGGAGCAAGAGGAGGAGAAAAGAGAGGAGGAGGAGGAGAGGGAGCCGGCGGAAAAGGTCGCTTCGGCTCAGATGGTGGACTGGCCAGAGGGGCAGCCCGAGGCCCCAGCTCCTGCGCCGCAGCCCCCGACCCCACCTCCGCCGGCCGCACCTCCCCCCACATGGGACCCTCCTAGTTCCGAAGCCCCTGCCGAAGATCCCCTGGAGTTGGTGTCTGAGATGGGCGAGTTCAGCAACGAGGACATCTGCCGCTACATTGACCGCAGCTTCTCCTTCTGGAAGGAGAAGGAGGCAGAGCTCTTTGACATCTGAGCAGAATTTGGAATTTCCCCTCAAGCATCTTAACACGGGCCTGAATGCTTGTCTGATGCCCTCTGGAGGCCAGAAGCCGGCAGGAAGAACCCAGAAGCCAGCAGGGTGGCCTTGGAGAACCCAGAGTGCCCAGGAGGACCAGGCTGCCGCAGCCTTTGAAGCCCCACCATGGCCAGATGTGGGGCGGTAGCCAGAATGGGCAGGGCAGGGCACAGGGCAAACCAGGTGTTCCCCTCTGGCCCTACAGTCTTGCCTGGCTCTGTGTTGGAGCCGGGTGGAAGAAGCAGCCCCTCCGAGTGAGGGACCGTGGCCCCCCGTGGGGCAGTGTGGCGCTCCTCTCTTTGGTTTTTCACTGGAATTCACAGCTACTTCTTTGAGGTCAAGGGAGCCCCGTGTGTAGTGTTCCGTGTGATGTGTTCTCCTCTGTAAGCCTCCAAGTAATAAAGCTCTTTGCTGTAAGCTGCCCGTGTTGGATGCGTGCCCCCCTCCTGCCAAGTCAGTGCAACCACACGGTTGTGGACGTGGTGTCTACTCTACTCGGGACTAGGACACACAAGGGCCAGAAGGTTCTTCACGCTGGAGGCCAGCTTGAGCCTCTCTGAGCTGGCTGGATCTGTGGGGGCCCACGTGGGGGTCTGCCCAGAGTCTGGGTCAGAGGCCTGGGGCCATCTGTCAGCTGTCCCGGTGGGGAAGCTCGTGCTCTGCTGCTCCCCTCCCCCTTAGCTCTGATCTCTCTGCTGCCACCTGTAGGACACAGGGGGCCTGAGTTACAAGGGGGCAGAGCCTGGGAGGCTCCCTTTAAGGGGACTGTGGCCAGGCACCTTCATCTAAGTGCCCTGTAGAGGACATCTGTATCCCATTGTCCCTGACTGGTGCGGGTCCCCCGGGGTTGGGGGTGCACCCCTTCTGTCCCCCTACCTCCTCGCCCATGCTGGTCCTAAAGCTCTGTGCTTGTGTTTCAGGAGGAAGAGGAGGAGGCCCGGCTGGCCAGCATGCCCGCCTGGAGGCGAGACCTCCTGCGGAAGAAGCTAGAAGAGGAGAGGTGAGCTGGGGAACCAGAAGCTTCAGGGTCTGGTGGGATGTCTTGATCATGTCCCTGACGTGGTGGCACCAGATAATGCTATCTCTTTTTCCTTCTAGGGAGCAGAAGCGGTGAGTGTGGGACTGGGCCCGACCTGCCACCCCTCCCCAACCTAGGCACTGTGCTTTTGCCCCTTCGTCCAGCCCCATTTGAGCACATCCCCTTGTCCCTCAGGTCTGCAGCACAACCTCTCTGCTCCCAATGATGCCACCAGCTTCCTCTCCCCCAGTAACTGAGCCCCTGCCTCAAAGTCTACATCTTATGCCCTAACAGCCTTGTTCCCAATTACCCAGGCCCCGTCTCCCATTAACCTGGCCTTCAGTTAACCCAACCTCAGTGTCAATAACCTTGATCTCTGTCCCTCAAAACATAGTTTCTGCCCCAGTAATCTAGCCCAGTGCTGACAGAAGTATAATGCGAGCCACTATGTAATGTTAAATTCTCTAGTAGCCACTTTGAAAAAATAAAAAGAGGTGAACTTAACATACATATTTTATTTAACCCAATATATCAAAATATCATTTCAATACATAATCAGTATAAAAGTTATTAATGAGATCTTTTTACACTTCTTTTTAAAAAACAGTCTTTGAGATGCCATGTGCATTTTACCCCTACAGTGCTTCTCACTCTGACATTTCAGATGCTCGGTGGCCACACGTACTTGGTGGCCGCCTTGTCAGCAGTGCAGATCTAGCCCCTATCTTATAATAACTGTTCCTAATTACCCACCACTGCCTCTCAGTAGTGTGGTCCCTCTGCTCTCCGCACCCCGACCCCAGTACCGCCGAACTCACCCCCTCCTCAACCTCTGCCACACCCCTGACCCAGCACCACTGTTTCCAGTAATTCCCCAGCCAGCAATAATTCATCCACAGCCTCTCACTCACCTAGCTCCTGTGTGTGCCCCAGTGACTCCAGTCTGCCCTCAACCAAGCCCCTCTGGCCCCCCACCGGCCCTGCTCTTGTGCCTCCTGACCCAACCCCAGTCCCCTAGCCCTTCTGCCCCTGGAATTCATTGCCCTGGCCACCAATAATTAGCCCCTCTGTCCTCAGCAACCCAGCCCCTGCCCTCCGTAACGCGTTCCTTGCCACCCGTGAGCCCCTCACGGTGCCTGGCCCACCCTCACACTCGCCCGCCGTTCTGCCCCCACACCATGCCCAGGAAAGAAGAGGAGCGACAGAAGCAGGAGGAGATGCAGCGAGAGAAAGAGCAGTCGGAGAAGCTGCGGACGCTGGGCTACGACGAGACCAAGCTGGCGCCCTGGCAGCGACAGATCATCCTGAAGAAGGGGGACATCGCTAAATACTAATGCCGCCCTCCTGCCCGCAGCCTCGTGAGCTCGAGGGGCCCCAGCCTCCGCCCCGGCCTGCCCGGCCCGGGGCGGAAGGGCTGGGAGCCGCGCTGCCTTCCCCTCCCGCGCTGGAACCCCTCCCTGACCCCGCTCCGGCCCCCGCAGCCCCAGCCCGGGGCGACGCTGGAGCGCGCCCGCCGCCGCAGTCGCCCAGAAAAAGTGCCCAAGCAAGCTGTTGACGCAGAAAGATGCTGCTTATTTGCGTGCCCATTTACATATATTTGCATGCTCGTTGAAGGTCGCCAGAGCTCTCCCCGACCCCGTGGGTGGTGGCTTTTGTTTCCCCGCGGGGCGCGCGCGACCGGCTGCAGCCCCCTCCCCCGCACCCCGGAACCCGCGTGGCTGGCGCATCCTGGGCGGAGGCAGGCTCCGCGCTCGGGGAAGGGGTTTTCCTCCCGTCCTGACCCAGATCTGAGCCCTGCCCGCCCGGGCCGCATTTCCTATCCCCGCCGAGGGCTTCCTCTCAAGTCGATTGTTTACCAGAAGCGATGACAACAGCAACCTGCCCGTCGGGACGGAGCTACCGCTCCGGGGGCCCATCGTCTGCCCTCCCCCGTTCCGTGAAGTCTGCCCACCCAGGCCCCACGCTCCCCGGACCCTTCCGCGGCGCCGGTGGAGAGAGCGGGGGGCGGGGGCCGTGCACTTGTGTCTCCACCTGCTTCCTCCCCGTCCCCCCATCCCGCACCCCCATTAAAGCTCTCTCAGCCGCCGGGGCTGACGTTCACTCTCTCGCGCCGTCGCCGCGACTTCCTCTCCCTTCCGGGGTAACTGGGGCACGGCCGAGCGGGAGGGGCAGCCTGGGAGCCAAGGGCCACACCGGCCTCCACCGTGGGTCCCCGACCCTGGGGTGACAAGACTTCCGGCCCCCTTCCGACGGCCCCAGGAAACCAAGCCCGGGCCACTTAACACCCCGGCCTCGCGGAAACACCAAGCAGTAGATCTTCTTCACAGATTTAATACCAAGGCCTCACGGAGCTCAGGCCCAGAAACGAGCCGTCTCCTGCCCCCTCCCGACATCCGTCCACGCTCCTTTGCCCCACCCAGTAGCCCGGGGCGCGCCGCGGGGAGGGCGGCTGGCGCTGCTACGCAGGGCCGTGCCAGGAGCTTAATAAGTGACATAAGATGTCTACACGCATAAGTAACCGTACTTAGGGCTTCTGCAGGGGCCGCCGGAGCCCGGAGGCGGCGGCGGGAGCCCTGTGTCACGGGCCGCGCTGCAGGCGGCTGCGCAGGTCCTCGGCGCAGCCGTCCAGCCCCATGCGCTCCAGCGCCGCGTAGACGGCGCCCAGGCCCGCGGGCTGCTGCTGACGCCAGCGCTTGAGCATCTCGTACTGCTGGTCGCGGAAGCGGCCGACCTCCACCTCCACGGCCTCGATCTCCGCCTCGCGCAGCCCCAGGGTGCGCACGAACTCCTTCCAGCGCCGCGCCGGCACCGCGTCCATCACGTCGTAGAGCTGCGGGCCGGGCTGGAGCGTGGCGGCCGCCGAGCCTGCAGGGGGCGCTGGCGACAGCGGCGGCGGCGGGCCTGAGGGCGGGCCAGAGAGGGCCCGTGGGGAGTGCGAACTGCCGCCTAGAGGCGCGGACCGGGGTGGGGCAGGGCAGGGCGCAGGCGGGAACCCCGGGCAGGGCCGGCCAGGGAGGGGTCCACCCGATCAGCTCGGGATGGGAAGTGGGCAGGTGGTGCCTCAGGAGACTAGTACTCCCCCGGGACTCAGGAGAATGGGGTCCAGGCCTCGGGCCAGTGAGGTCTCTTACCAAGAGCTCTGCTGTGCCGCCGGTCCCAGGACCATGTCACCTCCGGGCAGGGCAGCTCCTGGGTCTGGGGGGAGCCAGGGATCCAGCCGTTGCCTACCAACTGGACGGTGTGGACCTTCTCACTATTGCTGAGTGGCGCTAGGAGGGTGTGGGTGCTGTCCTTGGGTGAGAGGTGCGTGGCCTGGAAGCCAAGAGAAGCCCCAGGTCAGCCCAACTGGCCCAGTAAGGCCCCTCGTCTGGGGTCTCTGGCCCGGAGCGGCCATTCCCTGGCTCAGTCCGCAAACATTGTCCAAGGCTGCCTCGGCAGTCGGCCATAACCTTCCGCTGTGGCCCAGAAGAACTATTTCTTCTGCCTGGAATACCCTGCCCTCGCTGCCCTGCTCTTGTTCCCCCAACCCTGTCGGAGGCCTGGCCATGGCGGCACTCATCCCACTGAACCTGTCTGGGCCCCAGCAGATTGAGAGCCACTTAGGGACAGGTGCTGTGCTGCTCTCAGTCACTCAGAACTCGGTGAACTCACGGCGTTCATTAGGTCTACTCTGTGCCAGCCCCGTGCCACACACTGGGGATCACGAGTTATCATAGGGCCCAACCTCTCAGCTCCAGAACGCTGAGGCCTGGGCGCTTGCTCACCCTCTTCCCGGAATATTACTTATACGCTCACCTGTCGGGGAGTCAGGGCCTCTGTCCCAGCTTCATCTGCCAAGAGACAAAGAGCATCACATCAGCAACCAGGCAAGACCCCTAGACCTGGGCGCTGGTCCACCTCCTCTTGTGTTCCCCTATACCACCCCAGCCCCCAGCACTTTGCATCAGGGGTGAGTGGGCTTACCCCTGAAACGTGTGCACATGCGCCTGTACTTACTAGCAACCTTGGGCTTGCAAGTCTGGCTGCGACGGTAAGTGTAGGTCAGCACGGCACCGAGCAGGAGTGGGACCACCAGGCCAGCCAGGAGCACCTGGACCCAGAACACTGAGAGAACAGCTGGTGAGGGGTGGGTCGTAGCCCCCCCAATCTCCCTTTGGCCCGTCCCAGCAATCCTGCTCAAATTCCCAGCACACCACTTACTCTGCCTCCAGCCACAGATAGTCACACAGGGCTCAGGACAGCTCCCGAGGGTGCTCCTGCAAGGAGAGGGAATGGGGTGGGAGGTGAGGGAGAACACACCAGGAGGGGCTATCCATCTTCTCCATCCTGGAGGCCCTTCCCTCCCTAGGCCTCTTCCCTGGGAGCCACACTACCCAGGAATGTTCCCAAAGTACTGCTGAAATTTCAATTGTGTCCCCAGGAACAATAGCGACAACCACTATTTATGGTGTTTCTTGTAGACTAGATTGAGGGTCACTAGAATGTCAGCTCCATGAGGACAGGGATTTGCCTACTTTGTTCCCTGTTGTATCCCCAGCATCTAGAACATCTCTGGAAAATGGGAGATGCTTAATACACACTTGGCTGAGCAGACGAATGGATAAAGTGCTTTACCCCTTACTCTTAGCCCTGGGGAGAACCAACTAACATCACCATGTTCACACGGGGAAGCCACAGATCAGAGAGGCGAAGTAACTTGCCCAAGATCTCCCGGAGAACAAGTGGCAGATCTTGAGTCTCAGCCCAAGGTTTGAACGTGACTCTCTATAAATTGACAAATCCTATGCTTCTTTAATGTACAGCTGGAAAGATGACTATAGGAAAGTCTGACAGAGAGTGAAGATATGCCCCCTATTTATCCGTCCTAAGGTGACTGCAGATTTCCCTCTAGCATCCAAGGACCAAGCTCCCTCCCCCTTCCCTGAGGTCCCCACTCTGCTCCCAGCCTCCCTTTCCCTGTCCCAGGGGCAGCCAGGAAGTTACCTGGGGCAGGGCACACAGCTGTTGCCATATTCATAGAAGCCCGGCAGGCAGGTCCCACAGTCGGTATCTCTGGCAGAACCTGCAGTCCAGGAGATGGCTTGTGGGTCCCGAAGGGAGAGAGGGAGTTAGGGAGGGGGGGTAGGTAGCCCAGAATGGGGGTACTCACAGGGCACCCGTGTGTGGCGGTGCAGGGCCCTGCAGTCTGAGCATGGGTGGCAGCGGAAGGGCGAGCCGATCTTGCAGGACTTGACCAAGCACTCTGGGAACCAGCCTGGCTCACAGCCACAGTGGGTGTCCGCCACCGTTGAGCAGTTCGTCAGGGCCACTTGGGAGACTGACCAGAGTGTTCAGGGGGATGGAGAGAATGGAGGCCATCAGGGCCAGAGGCCCCCATGGGGACTGGGGGCAGATCCCCTGGAAAATGGAGATGGGGACAGACCAGAGGGCCACCCCCCAAAGGGAGAGAAGCATGGAGATCGCCACAGATCAAAGGCTGAGGCATATACAGGGATAGGAGGGTCATCAGGAAGAGAGGGGGCAAAGGCATCTTAGGGCAGGATCGGGGGGAGGGCCTGGCACACATGGGCACAGGGCTGTCACACCCAGAGGTTAAGCCCAAGCAGCCCCCTCTTTCAGAAATACCCTGGCCATGGCCTGTCCTCAAGAGCCCCCCATTGAGAGCTAGGCCCCTCACCCTCCTCATCACAGGCCTGGCAGCGAGTACAGCGGGTCTCATGATGGTTCTCCCTGGCCAGGAAGGTGCCCCGGGGGCACGGAAGGCAGGTGGCGGTTCCGCAAGGCTTTGGGCAGGGGGCCTTCAGGTAGTGCCCTGTGGAAACCAGACCCGGGTCAGACAGTCAAAGGGGGTTCCCACTTTCCCCTCTCTTCCTTCCTATCTCTGGCTCCCTATTTCCCCCACCCCAGCTTCCCCTGTCTCCTGACCCCGCCTGACCCCATCTCCTCTGTCTGCCCTCACTTCCCCCCACAACCCTCCCACCCCTTCAGCGGCTCACCTGCTGGACAGCCCTTGCAACAGAACAGACCGTTCCTCTTCTGGAAATTGTAGGCACAGTCACACTTAGGACCGGGAGTGCTGTGCTGGCCCTGGGCGCCCGGCAGCACAAGGAGCAGGACCTGGAGGACGGGCGCTGCTGGCTCCAGCAGGGCTCACCACGCAGGGCCCCTCCCTGCCCCGTCTGCCCCACTTCGGCGGGGGAGGGGGGGGCGCCCGCTTGCTCTCAGAGCAGCCCACTTCTCCGGTTCTTGAGTAGAGGAGGTGCCCATGGACGTGGGGTAAGCCGAGCTTCCCTCCCACCGTGCGCGGAGCAGGCTTGGGAGAAGGAGAGCAGAGGTCTCCGGCCAGCTCCTCTCGCACGTTTCCCCTCCACCAGGGCACCGGCGCAGGCTCAGGCAGCCCCATCCCCGCTCGTGCTTTCTAGAAGGTGGGGGACCCAGAGCTTTCCCTGCCTGGGGCCCCTAGACCCCTCTGGCCCCTGGGCGGGGGTTTCCTCTCAGCGGAAGGGCCCCGCCCGGCTGAGCCTCTAACTAGCTGAGTCTTTTAAGTCGAAAGGGGGGGTGGGGCTGCCACGCTTCCCAAGGAAGTTGGGCCCCTTCATTCACAGCGCGGAGACCGGGGCCCGAGGTCAGGCTCCAGGCCGTCCACCCCCCTCTGCCGCGCTCCCACTCACCGCAGCCGCCGCTGCCGTGTAGCCCCCCAGCCGCAACTCCATGGCTCTTGGCGCCTTGCTGGGCCCTCCGACGGCAGGCGACAGGCGTGCGCCAGCCGGGGGCTTCCCCGCTCTGCCCGCTCTGCCCGCCTGCTCTGCCCCAAGCCGCCCAGAGGAGCCCGCCTCAGGGGAGGGGGTCAGGGCGGGGCCCCCAGCCCACGCAGCCTGCCCCTGTGCACCTGAGCTCACCTGAGGCGGCCCGGGGGCAGCAAGGCGTACACAGGACACGGCTGCATCCAGGTCCCCACGCCTGGGTCCTAGCCTCAACCCTGAGACTACCACTTCCAGGTGAAGTGACTTCCCTCCTTCGGGCCTCAGCCCTCCCTCAGCCATGAGGGGTTGGGCCAGAACTACGCAGGAGGGAGACCCAGCCTCCCCAGATACTGCCTGGGTGTGGGTACGGGGCCCCTCCCCTAGAGGGGGGGTCTAGGGGGCATTCTCCCTAGAGCCTGAGACACATCGCCTACCCTGGCATAAGCTTACGGGGACCGCCCAGGGCAGGGCCCTCTGAGGCACCTCGTGGGAGGGAGCACTTCATGGGGGGTCTAGGGTGGACCTCGGGGCTGAGGCAGGGGGTGAGGTTGATCTTGGGGTGCTGGTCTGGTCACCTCTGCCCTGTTCACTCACTAAGGCTCTCCCGCAGTCTCCTCCACTGGTGCCCTACCACAGATGGAGGGGGACAGGAGGGGGACAGGAGCAGGACAGGAGGTGGACAGGAGGGGGACAGGAGTGGGACAGGAGGGGGACAGGAGGGGGACAGAAGCAGGACAGGAGCGGGACAGGAGGGGGACAGGAGCGGGACAGGAGGGGGA
>NW_022589705.1:96627024-96654261 GCF_004348235.1 Phoca vitulina | reverse complement strand
GGAGGGGGACAGGAGGGGGACAGGAGCGGGACAGGAGGGGGACAGGAGTGGGACAGGAGGGGGACAGGAGTGTGACAGGAGGACAGGAGGGGGACCGGAGGGGGACAGGAGGGGGACAGGAGCGGGACGGGGGGACAGGAGGGGGACAGGAGCGGGACAGGAGGGGGACAGGAGCGGGACAGGAAGGGGACAGGAGCGAGACATGCCTGCCCCAGAGCTCAAGCGCTCCTGAGTCAGGAAAGGGGTGGGTTCCAAAAGCAAAGGACTCCTTCCAGTAGTATATACAAGTCTTTATAAAAGAATCGAAAGCTCAATAAATATGCCACTTTACACAGAGCCGAACCCAAGCCTGGGGTGGCCAGTGGGACTGGGAGGGAGGAAGGCCAGGCCGGGGGAACAAACATCCCAGCTGGGGCCAGATGAAGGGGGAGGTGGGAAGGGCCACCCTGGAGCCCAGCCCAGAAGACTGGAGCTGGTGACTTCAGGGAGCAGCGAGCAAGGGACCCTGGGGGGTGGACAGGTTAGTGAAGGTGGCCTTGTGGGGGTCCTGAGGAAGGACTGCAGCCTGGGCCTGGAGCTGAACACTCCTCCACTTCCATCCAGTCTGGCAAAGTGCAAATCAGGGGTCCTGCCCCCACGCTCTGGCTCCCGCGTGCGCAGGCAGCAGCTAGAGCGGGGACCGGGAGGCCCCAGGAGGCGTGCTGTCTGCTGTCTCGTGGTCAGTGGCACCCTGGGGGGCCTCCCTCTGCTCAGACCTCCCTGCAGGAGAGGGGAAGGGAGAGATAGTCCTTCCTTGGCTGACGCCACTCGGAGGGGCTCTGGCCACCCTCTCTGCCCCACTGGAATCCTTAGGCCCCTTCCCCAGGGCCCACTGTAGACACTGTCAGGCAGGCTCTGGAGCAGGCCCCCATCCCCATCCCCTAATGCCACATGCTCCCAGCCACGAGAGTGCCCCCACCCATTCCTGAGGCTCAGCGCCCCCAATGCCAGCACCCCGGGCCACCGGCCCGCCACCCCAGGCCACTCACGAGGCAGTGAGCGTAGAGTTAAGCAGCAGGGTGGTCCTGATCCGGTACAGCTGGGCTAGCGTCAGCTTCCGGTGCTGGGCAGAGATCCCTGGGGGGGGGCTGGGGCTGGACCCTGGGCAAGGCCCCCAAGGGCAGTTCTTTGCTCCTGCTGGCGGGCCTTTCAGGCTCCCCAGCCGGGCAGCTGGTTCTGCCCTCCGGCTCCAATGGCTCGGGGCCGCGGCCAGGGCTGGGTGTCCCCCGGCGAACCCAGCTGGGCCCAGCTTCCTGAGGGGAACCCTGAGTCCTCGTGCCGGGCACCGTAACGGCCAAGCAGAGTTCTGACAGACTGCGGCTGGGGGCTGGGGGCACTCCACAGGCAGTGGCCTGTGACAGCAGCTGGAGGAGGCTGGCCTCAGATCTGGACTTGAGCAGGTGGGGCAGGCGGGGCAGCAGTTGAACGGGGGTGCGGCGGCGGAGGCGGGGAGAGGGTGGGGGTGAAGGGGCTTGTGGCAAATCTGGGGGCCGGGGCACTGGCTCCGCCATAGGGGCTGGGGCCACGAAGTCCTGCAGGGAGGTGGGGGAGAGGGTGCCGTAGGCCGAGTCCATGGAGCAGGAGCGGCCGTCTGCCGGGCCCAGGGGCAGCAGCTCACTGGTGGGCGTGAGGGAGGATGCAGTGGTGCTGACAGAGGTCTCGTCCGACTGGGAGCCGAAGGGGCCACCCTCAAACTCAGGAGAGGACAGCAGCTCCCCAGGCTCCACCACAACCAGGGCCAGGGTCTCGGTCGAGCCATCTGAGGCACTGTGGAGCCGGGAGGAGACCGTCAGCCCAGCCACGGAGGTGGCCTGGGGCAGCCCATGCCCGGCACGCAGAGGTCTATAGCCTCTGCCCTGCCCGAGCCTGAGGCTCACAGCAGCATGTGGCCCACCAGCCGGACCTCCCACTCCTGGGCCCGTGACACAGATACCACGGTTGACGGCCGGCCCCCCCCCACTGTACCCCCTCCAGCTGGCTAGCTTAAGGATCCTCAGCTCAGCTCTCCCCCCAGCCAGCACTAGAGGGTCAGAGTTGGCACTCAAGCTAAAAACCTTTTGCCATCCCTGCCTGGACTCTGGTGGGAGACAGAGCCGTCTCCCCCACACGGGGGTCACCGCATGACACCATTCAGAGGAAGGGGTGGGGGCTGGGCCCTGGCCAGTGTCAGGGGCCTCGGGGTCAGGAGTGCTGGGCCGGAGCAGCTGCCCTGCTCTGGCCGGCCGGGTGGGCCCCGGCGAGCATACCAGTGCTGGGAGCTGAGACTGGTGCTGCTCTTGCGCAGGATGGTGGGGGAGCTGGTGGCAGAAGTGCTACTCTCCCCCCCTTCCTCCTCTTCCTCCTCCTCGTCGTCTTCCTCCTCCTCCTCCTGCTCATCCTCCTCCTCCTCCAGGCTCTGCAGCTGCTGCTGGCCGCCGGGGTGCTCCTGGGCACGCAGCTGCTGCAGCTGGTTCTGCAGGTAGGGGACGGCGCTGTGGACAGCAGCCCCACCAGGGCACCCCGTCCGCCCGCCCGCCACTCGGCTCTCACCTGGGCATTGTAAATGGCGTCCACCCAGCCACGGCACAAAGCCTGGCCACTGGCCTGGAACGTGTAGGCGCCCACAGCACTGTGGAACTCGTTCAGGTAGATGAGGAGAAAGGAGCCTGGTGAGGAGGGGCTCGCATCAGTGTCAGCTAGGACCAGAGCCCCTGCCCGCCACAGCCCCTGGCCAGGAGCAGGGCCAGGCTCCTCACCAGGGTCTCGCAGCTCTCGGCACACAATCTTGTCCACCAGCAGTGGTGGCCGGATGACCTTGGTCCTCTCAGCCTTCTTCACTGCCTTGGTCACCAAGAGTAGGTCCGTAAAGAGGAAGCAGTACACGTCCATCTGGAGGGGGGGGCAGCAAGGGGAGCAGGCGAGGCCAGGGATCAGGGCCAGGGTCCTGGGACCTCAGCCTGTCTGCTGTGACACCCTCTCTTGGGCTGGGCCCTGCACAAGCTCTTCCTTACTGCACTTTGGTGACGTCGCTGGGGGCACTCAGATTTTGTCAAACACCTTCCCTGCTCCCTGCCTCCCATGAACCTGAGAATAAAATTAAAATGAACAAAGGGGTGCCTGGGTGGCTCAGTTCGTTAAGCGTCTGCCTTCGGCTCAGGTCATGATCCTGGGGTCCTGGGATCCAGCCCCGCATCGGGCTCCCTGCTCAGCGCCGAGCCTGCTTCTCCCTCTCCCCCTTCACCTGCTCGTGCTCTCTCTCTCTCTCTCAAATAAATAAAATCTTTAAAAAAAATTAAAATGAAGAGCAAGATGGTATTCCTTCATGGAGCTATGTACTTGTAATTTATTTCAATAAGAAGTTTACATTAAAGAGAAAAAGGGAATTTATGATTTGTGATTTTAAAACCACAATTTGGGGGCACCTGGGTGGCTCAGTCAGTTAAGCATCCAACTCTTGGTTCTAGCTCAGGTCATGATCCCAGGGTCCTGAGATTGAGCCCCACATTGGGCTCTACGCTCAGTGTAAAGTCTGCTTCTCTCCCTCTCCCCCTCTCCCTGCTCGCATGCACTCTTTCTCTCTCTCTCAAATAAATAATCTTTAAAACCACAATTTGCAGGCTCTGGGTTATGCACCTGGGATTAATACCTCGGAAGCAAGGCTCTGGGCTGTTCCTGACTTGCTCTTGGAATGCACCCCCTCCCTCCCATCAGGAACCCTTATGGCACCAGCAAGTGGGCAAGCCCAGCTCCCCACCTGCTCTGCCCTTGCTGCCGTATCTGTAAAGAGTAAACTGCAGGCAGATCTCAGCCCTCACATGACCACAAAGTCATTCCTTCTTGAACTGCCACCCAACTGACAGGGCAGCTGAGAACCACTAACTAGGGCCCAGGAGGTTCCCAGGAAAGGGTGGTCCAAATCCACAGGGCAGGAGGGGGTGGGGAAGGGGCCCTGGGGGTGGGTGGCCCCTAGAGTCACCTTGCTGTCCTTCCCCTCCTTCATCCTCAGGCTCCCCTCCAGCAGCAGCTGTCGTGTCTCCTCAGGGGAGGCGCCAGGGATGGGTGCTGTCAGGTCTAGGTGCAGAAACTCCTTCAGGAGCTGCCGATGGGGGGGGGGGGGGCCGGGGGGAGGATAGAGAGGTCAGGGTCTGACTCCCGTTCTCGGCTAGGCATCCTCAAGCGAGATTCCCAGCACAGCCCCGGTCTGCCAGTTTGGCCCCTCCTCCGTTCCAGCAGGGCCAGGGGTCCCCCACCTTGTCCACCTCGTCGTTGCTGCCCTCCACCACCTCGTAGGCGTCGATGCGGCTCCCCACGGCCGCCAGTCGCTGCCGCTCCTGCCGCTGCCGCATGCACGCGTTCACGTGGTGGATGAAGCGCTCCACCGAGTCGATCTGGGGGCGGGGGCGGACGGTGGCGGGTTCAGGCCCAGGGTCTGCGAGGGGCCGCGAGCCGCGGAGGGACCCCGCCCGCCGGCACGGTTACCATGGTGACGACGGCCTCCTTGGCGCGCGGCTCGTCCGTCTTCCTCAGCACGGACTTGAGCAGCAGCGGGTACTTGGTGAGCCGCTGGTGGGGCTTGGCCAGCATGTCGTTCAGCTTCAGCCGTTGGCACTGCTGGTGCTTCTCGGCCCACTGCGGCGCAGGCGGGGGCGGGGCTCAGGGCATGCCCCGCCCCCGGCTCTAGGCCCCGCCCGCCGCGCACCTGCCGCCCGGGTGGGCCCACAGGCCCGCGCCCCCGCCCGCCCTCACCGTGACGTAGGCCCGGAAGAGCTCGTTGTCGCGCAGAAGGCCGCGCATGTACTCCATGCAGCCCTCCTCCTCCATGCAGTATCGGATGTAGGGCTTGAACAGGGAGCCGAACTGGCCCGGGACGGAACAGGCACGGTTACCGCGCGCTCCCCGCGACCAGGCCCCGCGCCGGGAGCTTCACCAGCCCTGTCTTACTGCACTTTCGCGACCACCCCAGGGTGTGGCAAGTGTATCACCCCCGTGTCCAAACCGAACTCCCGCGAAAGTGACCGACCTCCGCCAGGTAGGAAGGGCAGATGGCCAGGTGGGGTTCAAACCCGGGCGACCGACTCGGAATTCTTTGCCTCCGACCACCAGGGGTCGTGTGGGGCCACTGGCCGGGGGTGGGGGGGGAGGCTGGGGTGATGGGCATTTGGGATCGGCGCCCCAGCCCTGACTCAGTGTCCCCGCCGGTGTCCGGCCCGGCCCGTACCATCTTGAAGCCTCTGAGGAAGTCCCCGGGCTGCAGCAGCGCCCGCGTGCGCCGCGCCTTCTCCAGCACCGGCGCCATCACGCTGGCCCACAGTCCGCGGTGCAGCCGCGCGATCTCCGGGATGTTGCTGAACAGGCGTTCGGCCTCCACCTGAGCGGGGCGGGAGGTGCGCTCGGCCCCGCCCTCGGCCCCGCCCCACCGGTCCCTACCCTCTCATCAGCACGCGGGCCCCGGGCCTCGCCTCACCTCGCACAGCAGACCCGACTCTTGCAGGTTCAGGAGGCAGCAGAGGAACAGCTGTGGGGACAGGGAGCACGGCAGCTGGGGGGGTGTTCCTGTCCCGGCGCCCCACCCAGACTCTTTGGCTCCCCTCTACCCCCTCCCCCTCCCAGGAAACCCTGAAGCAGCCTGGGACAGAGACGGTTCACGCCTTCAGAAAAGGCCCAGCCTCCATGGCCCACCTGGGGGTCAGCCTGCCCTGTCCCCACCTGGAGGGAAATCTCTGGGAGACTGGCCTCGCAGTCACACCTGGAGCTCTCCCCTCCCTCTCTGCCCTGGCTCGGCCTCCGAGTTTCCACAAAGGGGTTTTCCTTGAACCCCAAGCCCAGGATAGGTACCCTCTCTAGGTTGAAGGACGGACGGACACACACACACACACACACACACACACACACACACACACACACTCTGCCTCCACGTCCAGGGTGTGGCTGCTGGACACCTGGTACACAGCAGGTGTTCAGAAATAGTCACTGAATAAATAAGTGAAAGCATGAGCCTAGTGTTCATCCAGCCAACTCCGCACACTTGCCCAAAGTCCCCTGCAGGTGCCTGGCCTGTGGGAATCACCTGCTCCTCCTCCCTGGGGCGCAGCCCTTCTCCCTTTCCTCCCCCTGTTCCTTCTGCAAAGCCCCAAGCTCTGCTGGGCAGGTGGCTCTGGGCCAGGTGCGGTCCCACACTCACGTTGGTGATCACCCTCAGCTTCTTAATGTAGGAGGCCTCGGTGTGCAGGAGCTCCCACACCGCCTCCTGCTGGTGGGACTGCCTCCGGGTCAGCTTCTGCAGGGAGTGCAGGGGGTCGGCCAAGGGGTCCACAGTGTGCCCGGATGACCAGGGAGGGGGCGCGCAACCTTGCAGGCCACCTCCTTTTCCCGGTGGGAACACGAAGGTCCCCCAAGTTCTGGGCCCTCCTCTGCCACCAAAACAGCCAAGTGGCACACTGCATGTTCCTTGCCTCAGTTTCCCCACGTTGAGTTAATGATGACAGCAGCCTGGCAGGGCTGTCCCACAGAGCATCTGTCACTGGGTCCTTGCAAGGGCCCCATGAAATGGGGAGAAGCGTCCCCCTTTCCCTGACAGGGAGGGCGGGAGGGAGGGCTGCGGAGGTACCAACCTCATGCCCGTCAATGAGCTCCCGCCAGCTATCCTCCAGCCGCAGGCAGGCATCGTCCTCCTCTTCCTCCTCATCCCCCTCTTCCTCCCATGAGTCGTGGTCGAAGCGCAGCCTGCGGGGCAGCCGGGGCAGCCCGAAGAGGCCATAGGCGTGCAGCTTGCCCTCCAGCTGCTCCATCTTGTCCACCTCCTGGAAGGAGACCCGGGGTTGGGGTCAGGGGACAGGGCCAGCCAGCCGCCCCGCCCCAGGGCCCCCCCCGGGGACCACATACCCGGCCATAGGTGCTGGCACTGGGCCCCGAGCTGAAGAAGCCACTGAAGCGACTGGCTGCCCGGTTCTTCCAGCTGTCACTGCTGCCACTGGGCAGAGAACAGCCGGAAGGCGTGGGGGCCTCCTGGCCAGGGATGCTCGTCTCCCCCAGGAACTCCGACATGTTCTTTCGGCGGCGCCCAGGGGCCTGGCCGGCGAGGGTGATCAAGGCCAGGCCCACCCTGGCTCCCACAGCCCCACCCCACGGCGGGTTTCCTAGACCTCCGGCAAGCTTGCGATGTGGGAGGGTCTCTGCACCCCCACCCTGGGATGCCACCTCTTCTGAGATCCGTACCTGCTCTGGGGGCTGCAAGATCCAGGCACAGATGCACCTGGACCGCCGCCCCCCCCAGCCAGCCCCAAGCACCACACAGTCACCCGCATATTTAGATGCACTTATGAGCACAGCTCCAAATGGATCCACAACACATACACACACACACACACACACACACACACACACACTCCTTGGGCACTAGCAGACTCTCTAAGACAAGACCCATTATCTTGGGGCCCCCTGTCCTCAGAGCCAGCCCTATTTCCCACAAGGGGAAATTAAAGCCCAAGAGAGGGGTGAGGGGCCCAGGTGACCTCCCCTCTAAGCCCCTCCCCACCCCCAGTCCTGACAGCGCCTCACCAGGATGTCTAGGCTCTCCCGGCGGCTCTGGGGGTCCACACGCTCCAAGGAGGGGGTCCCGGCCCTGGCTGGCCGCAGGATTGGCAGACTCAGGGACTTGGAGTCCTTCACTCCCTGCTCCACCTTCCCCTCGTCCCCTGGCTTGGCTGGGGCAGCATTGGGGGCAAGGAGAGATCCTCAGCTCCAGTGGAGAAGGGGACCACAGACCCCTCTCTCCTGAGGATCCAAACCAAGGCCTACCTGCCCTCCCCTGGGGCCCCGCCCCACCAGCACCTCTTGCCAGGGCCCAGCAGAGACACCTGTATGGTAATGAGCCTGCTCAGGGCCGTGGCCAATGGGAATCTGAGCATGGGAAGAAGCAGCCATCTCTGGGAGGCCAGCCAGGGCCCAGCCACCCTGCCTGCCAGGTTCGCTGCTCACCTTTGACCCGCAGGTAGTGTCCCCCAAACCGGTAGGCCTCAAAGGTGAGGGACAGGGGTGTGTTGGACTGGTCCAGGTAGATATCCACTTTGCCCAGGGCTATGCCCTTCCTTTCAAACACCGGCAGCAGCACCTCCCTGCCCGAGGACGGGAGGTGTATAGTTAGGGGGCATCATAGGAACCCCCAGCCTGGGCACAGCCCCAGCTCCACCCCACCTTACCGATGGTAAAGGGAGACGCCCACAGGGTCATACACAGGCACAAAGACATACAGGTGCACGCACCTGCAGAGGCTCACACACTCCTACACGTGTCCACACACAAGCCAGCATGCCCATGCCCTCACACTTGGGTGGCAGCACACCAGGGTAGACACTCACATGCCAGGCCAGATCCAGGAACTGAGTCATGCATACATGTATTGGAACACCTGGGGGGTCTGCCCATAGGTGGGAGACCTGCTCGCTCACAGGCCACCACACAGACATACACAGTCCTGCCTGCAGGAAGCCACACGTACACCCCGCCCCACTCCCCCTGCCTCGGCCCCACCAAGCCCTACCCCAGCGACTTCTTCTTCATGGCCGGCACGATCTCTGTCTCAATGTCCACATTCAGGTCAAATTTCAGGGTGAAGCACTCCTTGCTTGGGTCCTGAAAGGGCACGGGTCTCTTAGCTTCTGCACCCCTTGTCTCTGACCACCCCCACCCGGATCCAGAATGGAAACCCCAGCATGGGAGTGAATGCAGGGATCTCCCCAGCCTGCCTCTGTCCCAGGGAGGTCCCCTGTAACCCTCTTGCCCAAGGGAGGAGTTCTGTAGCATCTGCCACCTGGCTGAGTTGGGCAGTACTGGGCTGCAGGGCACGGTGGCCAGGGGTGACCCACTCACTCCAGACCCCATCCCTGGTCCTGGAGGTCAGAGCAGACAGGCCAGGCTTGGGGATGGAAAGGAAAGGGCCCAGGAAGGTCAGGGGCTGTCAGGAGCCCCCTTGACAACCTGGGGGCTCCTTACATCTGTGTGTCTCCTCCTTGCCTTCTTGGAGAGTTTCAGGCCTGTGCTCTTCCGGTCCCTGCAGGACAGAGGGCAGAGGTTAGAGGCATGGGTAGGCCCTCACCAGGTTGGGATGTGAATGGGCCCCAGCTGGCTGCCCACTCCTTGCTCACCCCAGGGTGACCAGGCAGGCCAGAGCCCACAAGGGTCTGTGCGCCCTCTGGTGGCCAACACGGGAGTCACACCCAGTGGTACCTAGTCGGGCGGAGTCTGACCCCACTGTGCTGGAGGCTGGCCCAGGCTGGGCAGCGTCCTCCAGGAATCAGGGCATCCATAGGGGCAGGGAGGGGTCTCTAGTCAGATCTTCAGAGGCCTCTGGTCCTGGATCTCAGATCAGAGTGTCTGCTTTGCCCACCTACCCTTTGCCATCCATAGAGCTTTCCTCTTCCTCCTCCAAGTCCACTGCAGGGCTGGTACGTGGGGGGCATGACCGGGTAGACACATTCCGGGCCAGGACAGAGCCTTTGGAGTAAAGTGGGAGGAAAGGTCAAGACTCCTCCCTCCCTGGCCCCCTTCTTAGCCTGCTACCAATCCTGGGATCCCCCTTCCCCAGAGGAGCTAGGGCCCTGCAGGTCTGTGAGGACCTGAAGGGGCAGTCGTTGCTTAGCATCTCTCCATCCCTAGACTCAAAAAGACACAAGCACCCTGGGATGACACCCCAGGTGATGCCCTGCCCCCAATACAAATCCACCTCTGTCCTCAGTTTACCCTTCTCTAAAATAGGGATAAGGAAACCCTACCTCTGGGATTGTTGCAGGAAGGGACAAAAGTCTATGGCTCTTTCTCTCAGGCTCCTCTCCCACACCACTGTGACCACACCCAAAGTCCCAGGGGGCCTTGGCAGAGAGGGAGAGTCCTTTTGTCCCTCTGACCAGCTAAAAACAGAGACAAAGGTTTGGCATTTCTGGCCAGGCTCGGATGCCTGTAAATCACCCCAGCACAGGCAGTTGGCAGCGGGGCCTGGGCCTGGTCCCTATTCAGCAGGAGGGGTTTCTTGTTCCTGAGACCAGTTCCTTGTGACCTGCCCGCCCCCACCCTCACTGCTTCTGCTTGCTGGCAGCCTGGTTGGAGGATCTGCCCAGCAGTCCCCGGCCCTAAGGACAAGAAGAAAGGGGCCTTTTCCATGTTGGCCCCGGGCAAGAGGCAGGAGCAGCTCCGGCAGATGCAGACCCAGAACCTGGTAGAGCCAGGCCTGCTCTCGAGATGGAGCACAGTCCCCCAACTTCTTCTCTTATTAAAAAACTTGTAGCACAAAAGGGGCCGCAACGTACTTGGGTTTCACTGTTTATAGCCCACTCCGGTCCTTCTGATGGCCCTGTCACAGCTCCGGCAGTTACCAAGACGCCGTGCCCCTACACAGGGAGTTTGGAGCTGCTCTGGGAACTCGAAGGGCCAGGCTGGGGTCCCTACCCACGCTCACCTTGGGGGGGCAGGTCAAAGCGGACATGCCCATCATAATGCATGACGCTGTGGAACTTGCTGTCACAGGCTTCACAGAGGTTGAGGGGTCCCCGGTGGTGCAGCTGTTGACAGTCAGCGTGGTGGCATACCTTGCGGGGAAGGAGGGACAGGTGGGTTGGGCTGGGCCCCACAGGGCCTCAGGCGGGCACAGCGGCAGCCGGGGCCGCTACAGTGCACAGGTGGGGTTCCTGGTCCCTCCCGAGGCTGCTCACTTCTCAACCCTCTATTCCCCACGGGGGGCCTCATGCTCCTTAATTCACTCTGTGGACGTTTCCCAAGCCCCACTATGTGTCCATTCTGAGGGATCCTCAGAGGAAAGCAGATCCCTGCCCTCGAAGAACACGGTGTGCAGGGGAGACTTCCGGGGAGGAACCACGAGGCAGCTGCTACCAGGGCCTCTTCCTGGGGTTCAGGAAGGAAGGGCACCCCAAAATGCTCAGGGCTGCTGTTTGGTTCGGCCAGCTCGGTGTCGGAACTGGTAAACCCTTCTTGTCTGCGCGCCGCCCCCCCCACACCCTGGGCCCTAAGTTCTGTGACCTGTCTGGCCCCTGCATCCAACCTCGCATGGGGTGGAGGGTGTTGGGGGGACTTCGGGAAAGGCACTTACATCTGGGGCTAAGGCAGTGCCCCCCCAGGATTTACTGTATCCCCCTGTCGACATTCTCCCCCACCCCTGGGGATGACTGTCAGACCTTCTCCTCTGCCCTCTGGCTCCCGCAGCTCACCTCTAGCCCACTCTGCTTCCACTTTCCTTGTTGCTCCCCCACAGGCCCACCCACCTGTCCCCGCACTGGGGGGGCTTCACCCCGCTCCAGTCCAGCCGGCCTCCCAGTGACAGCGGACCGGCTGCCGGGGTGTGGAGCTGCTCAGTGCCCTCCCCCCTACACCATCAGGCTCCCTGTCCTTTGGCTCCCACGCCCTGCCCTGTTCTTCTCCACCTCCAGCTTCTCTCATCCCCTTTCAGCGAGACCCCATGAACAGGTCTCCATTCTGACCACTTCCTCGTTTCCCCTCCCAGTATTCGTTAGCGTATTTTCCCTGACTTTTCATTTTTAAATATTTCAGACCTACAGAAAATTGTAAGAACGGTACAGGACAGGGGCGCCTGGGTGGCTCAGTTGTTAAGCATCTGCCCTCAGCTCAGGTCATGAGCCCAGGGTCCTGGGATCGAGCCCCGCATCGGGCTCCCTGCTCCGCGGGAAGCCTGCTTCTCCCTCTCCCACTCCCCCTGCTTCTGCTCCCTCTCTCACTGTGTCTCTCTCTGTCAAATAAATAAATAAAATCTTAAAAAAAAAAAAAAAAAGAATGGTACAGGACCTCCACACACCCTTCTAGCTTCCCCACTTGGGAACATTTCATTGCACTGGCCTTCCCTCTCATTTCCCCCTCCCCGGCGCAGAAGAACATGGCCATTCTCCTACAAAACCCCAATACAACTGTCACACTCGGGAAACTGAGCACTGATACATGATCTGTCCATAGTCTACGTCTGCATTTGCCCCACTGTCTGAACCACGGCCTTTATAGATTTGTTTTCCCATACAGGAGCCTGTTCAAGATTCTCACACGCATTCGGTTGTGTCTGTTTATTCCCTTAAGGATGAGTTCTCTGCACGTTTTTGTTTTTTCCTTTCTGGACATCGACGTTTTTGAAGCATTCAAGCCAGCGGTCTGGCAGAAAGCCCCTCCACGGGGATCTTCCTGGAGGTTCTTAGGTGGTTTCAGGCCGAGCATTTGGGCAGGGACATGACAGAGTGGACCACACCCTCCTCCGTGCGGCCGGCTGCTGGGTCACCTGGGGACCCCCTGTACTGTGTAAAGGTCCTTTTTCTCTTTGGGATGAATAAGTAGCCTGTGTGTGGGGGGGTACTTCGAGATACCCTGACCCCCAGCAATCTCACACTCCAGGGGTTTCACATCCACTGGTGATGTCTGCCTAAATCAAATATGACTACAACGGTTGCAACTGAAGATTTTCTACCTTAAAAAACCTTCTCTTCCCTCTCAGACCCTCTCCCACCATTTTCCCTTCCCATCCCCCCAACTCCCTCTTCTTGGGCCCCCAGTGACTGCCAAGTTTCTAAGTCCACCCACAGGACCCAGCCCTGACACAGGCGGTCTCTTTCACACCATCTTGTCCTCTGTGGGCCCCCAAACCCCATGCTCTGCTGTTTCCCCTGCAGCTCTCAGCTCCCCTCGCCCACTTCCTGCCTTCCTGCTCGTCTCCCCACCAGTGGCCCCCGCTCACCCCTGCTCACCCCTGCTCACGATGATCTGCATCCCTCCATCCCATCCCTGACTCAGCTAGTCACATGACTCTACATGCTGAGGGCTCCCAGAGGTAAACTTTCAGGGAGGTCCTCACCCAGGACACCAGACCAACCTTCTCAATCCCCCCTTTGGATCCTAAGGAGCACTTCAGATTGCAAACGTCCACACATGCGCTGCTGAACGCCCCATGCGGCTCCCTGAACTTCAGTCAATGGCAGTGTCTTGCCGTTGTGTGGGGGCATGGGGGTGAGCGGTGGCCCCCCAAAAAGACAGGTCACATCCTCACCCCCAGGACCTCAGAAAGTGACCTTATTTGGAAATAGGGTCATTGCAGATGCAATTAGTGAAGATGAGATCATGCTGGGGTCTGTAACGGTGTAGAGTGTGGAGCAATCCTACGAGCGGGGTCCTTACAAGAAGAGGAGGGACAAAGACAGGGACACACGTGTGGATGAGCGAAGCTGCCGCTACATTGTGTGGGTCTCCATATGTGCGAGAATAAACTTTCGTCCACCCAGTGGGTGCTCCGTGTTACGGCAGCCGCGGGGAAACGGATACATTAGGTCAAAATCCTTGGGGTCACCTCTGATCTTTCTGTTACACCCCCAGCCAGTGGGAAAGTGCTGGTGGCCCTCCCTTCAATAGCTGTAGCTTCAACCCGGCCATGCCCGCTGGCCCACTGCTGCCCCCTGGCCTCCGTCGTGGTCACCTCTCAGCCCATCACGACAATGACCTCATAACTGATCTCCCTGTTTCCACCCTTTCCCTGCAATCATTTGCTCTCCACGAGCAGCCAGAGTGGCCCCTGCTCACTACGCTCAATGGCTTCCCGTCTCACTCCAGGAAAAGCTAAAGTCCCGTGTGGTGACCGTGGGGGGGCCTCCTGCCCTGCCCCGCCATCCAGGCTCACTCCGCGCCATCCGCCACCCCCGTGTCCCCAACATGCTGCTTCCGAACCCCAGCATCTGCTGCTCCCTCCTCGGCCTGGAATGCTCTTCCCCAGACACAGAAATGACAGACCTGTACTCTAAAGTCACTCACTGCCCCTTCACACTCCCCGTCCCCTAAGCGCCCTGTCTGCCAGGGAGCAGTCTGCCTGCTTCTCTGCTGCCTCCACCCCTCGCCAGCCACGGGAGGACGGCGATGCTGGTCTGTCCCACTCACTGCCCTATCTCCAGTCCTAGCAGCTCAGAGAATACTTGTTTCATTCATTAATTAGGGCGACGGAGGGTCGCTGTAGAGTTTTGGGCTGGGAAGAGCCCAATGAGAGATTTTCAAGGTGACAGACGGGGTGAGGACGGGCAGCCTAGAGACAGCAGAGGAAGGAGTCAAAGGGAGGAAGAGGAAGGCGGCTGAAAAAGTCTGATTTCGATTTATAACCTGATCACTGTGTGCCTGGGGGCTGTGCTGAGGGCCCCTCGGCTGTGACCACCCCTATTTTATAGAAGAGGAAAGAGAGACTCAGGGAGGTTTCAAGTAACTTGTTGAAGGTCACAGCCAGTGCAGCCAGGACCCGAACCCAGTGCTTTGTAGCTCCAGCTCCTAGATTTCCAGCACATTCATGGGTAGCTGAAAAGGGAGAGAGGAGCAGGGGAGGCTGGCCTCGGGGCAGCCTGGGGGGGGGGGGGCGGCAGCTATAGAGACGAGGGAAGCAATCATAGTTTGATGCTCACTGTTTGGGCTCCTGTGTCCCCCTAATCCTCCATCAGACAGAAAAAAACCCCACAAAACCCCCAAAAACATGGGCACAGAAATGACAGTGGGCAGGGGGCAGACTGAGCCCTGGGCGGGTGGCAGTGGACATGATGGCCCAGATGCCCGGTGGCAGCCTGAGTGCCAGGTGCTCCCCACTTCCATACCCTCCTCAAATGGTCTTCCAGTGTGTTCTTGGGGCTTTGGGCAGGGGGTGAGGGGTGCTGTTTCTATCCTCACTTAATCTACTCCTAAATAGTGTGAAAACTGCTATCCTCGGCCACCGCTCTGCCTGCCCGCACCGTGGCGTCCCCGGGGCACTGCTGATAGAAGTCAGCACTGGCTTTGCAGATTCTAGAACCGCTCCCACCCCTCCAAGCTGCAAGCATCTCCTCTTGACAATGAACCTGGGGAAGGCACCCACCGCATTTCAGCCCCTTCTTCCCAGGAGCCCCACGGTCTGCCAGCTAGGCAGCCATCCCCCGCCTCTGCAGCCAGCCTGGTCCAGGCACCCCCTCCCACTCCTTCCAGGCCTCTTGTGATTTCCCAGACAGCTTCACTTTGCTGGTGCCAAGTTTGGCACAGAGTGGTGGGGCTACCGCCCTTCGGGTCACGCAGGCCCTAGTCGCATGGGGGGCGGGGGGTGACATGCAGGAGCTATGATAGGCTGGAAGGGTCCTGCAGAGGGCCTCTGGGACCTTTCCAGCCCAAGTCCCTGGTTCTCTGCCACAGTCCTATTTTTAAACCAATCCACCATACAGACAACAGATTTTTACACAAAGATTCACTCCTGATAGCAGATTCAGCATTCAACAAATATTTATTGAGCACCTACTATGTGCCCACCTGTGAAGGTACTACTGGTCTCCCTTGAGACACTCGGGAACATTCATTTCCCAGCACCGTAGTGGGCTCTGGTGAATACCACCACAGCTCCTCCTATTATTACTAATATAATATTGTTACTGATGATGATGATGATGATGATGATGATGATGGTGATGATGATGGGAGCCTGCGCCCGGCCTGTGGCTGACCTCCTCTGCTTCCAACCTCCCAGCAGCCCCCACGCACACCAACAGCAGGGGCATGTGAGGGTCAGGCCCAGGATCTGAACCAGGTAGGTGTTTCTTCACTTAACTCAATAGGTCTGTTGACGATGAACTTCCAGGAACCCCCACCCCCACCCCAAGAACCACAAGCCTAACTGGGGGGCTCAGGCTGCGGTGGGCACAGCCCCCTTGCTCTGAGTCTACTCCCCCACCCCTTCTCATACCTCCTTCCCCAGACTGCAGGGTCTCCACAGCTCCCTTCAGGAGCGAGGGTTTAAACCAGGGCAGTCCCTTCCCAAAGCCAGATTCTGGGACCTTCTCTCAGACCAAGGTGCCTACTACTCTCCACCTTCTCGTTGCCCACCATGGCCACCCTCTGAGGGCAGCAGCACCCCTGCCAGTGGGGGAGGACCAGCGGGGTCCAGGGGAAAAGTTCCCAGGGCTCAGCCCAAAGAGAGGAGAGCCCCCAGGATGGAACAGCCAGATCACCCCTACAGGCAGCGAATGGACCCCAACTTTACAAATAACAGAGGGGGTCCTTTAGGGAACACGGCCAAGGCTGCCCCCCATGGGGATGGGGCCCCCGAAGTCAGACTTCCCCACTCACACTAGGGCTGGGGCCAGAGGCCGGAGCAGCGGGTTGTGGGCAGGGCCCGGACAGAGGAAGGAAAGAGAGAGGGGGCCCCAGCGCAGGGCCTGGGACCCACAGGTGTGTCCGGAGGCAGCCCCAGACACAAAAGGCTAAGCGCTGGCGGGCCACCGCCGCCGCCCGGCCCCCTCGGTCGCGGGGTGGGGAAGCATACGGCGGGGCCGGCACTGGCGCGCCCCCCCGGCCCCCCGCCCCCCGCGCCTCGTACCTGGCCTTCACCGTCGCGGGCGCGACCCCCCGCCCGGCAGGGCAGCCCCGGGCCCGGCCTGGAGGCCGCGCGGCGCCCGGAGACGCCGGGGCCCGTCCCCATGGCGGCCGGAGGAAGCGGCGGTCTGCGCCGCCCGCGGGACAAAGCGCGGGGCTCCGCTTCCTGCCATTGTGCGGCCGCGCCCGCCCCCGGCCGAGCGCGCCGGGACCCCGGGGCCCCCGCCCGCCAGGTCCCCGCCCGCCTGCGCCACCTCGGGGCGGCTCCGCGGCGCCCCCAGCGAGCTCCCTGCAACACCCCTCGGTCCCCTCGACTGCGGAAGCCAGACCCCGGCCCAGCCCCGCGGGCGCCGGGCTCTGCCCAGCCCCCCACCCCACCCCCAACGCCGACGTCTGGGGCGCAAAGGCCCCTCCCTGCAGCCCCGGAGACCCCGCCTCTGAGCCTCAGGCCCCGGACCCCTTCTCCGGCTCCCAAGGGAGCTCCCTGAACGCTGGTGGCAGAAGGGGGGCGGGGGGTGGAGGACCAGGACTGGGGCACATTCCCATCCGGATCCTCGGACCCCTGCTCTGCGTCCTGTCCCAGGGACACCTGTCTCTGTTCTGACCTCCAACCGCCCGGGCCGCCCCTCCAGCGCTCAGAGGCCCTCCTGAGTGTCACCCTAGCGCCCGCCCATAGTCCTGGAGACCCCGCCTCAGAGCCTGAGCGCGGGGGACCCTGCTCCCACTGCCCAGGCCAGCGGTGGAGGCCGAGGAACGGAGGGCGCCGGGTGACGACAGGTGGAGGCAGCGGGCGATAGGCAGGCATGTTGGTGGAAAGGGCGGAGAGGGTAGTCCTTTGGGAGCCCCCGGGAGTTGCGTGAGAAGGAGCGTCAGGAAAACCCCAAAGCCCAACTCGGCTTTCCCCCAGATTCCGAGGTCTCTGCTGCTCCAGGCTGGGTCCCTTCCGCCTGTCCCACCGCCGGGGGCGCTCATCGAAGCCCGAGAGGGGAGGCTTGGGGAGTGGTGGTGGGGTCCTCGCTGTAGCTTGTCGAGGAGCTTTTACACTCATTCCCAAGAGGTGGGGGCAGGCGCTACGACCCCCATTCCTTTCTGGGGGGCAAAGTGACATGAAAGACCACAGGCAGGACTGAAACCCAGACTTCTGACTCTGGTGTTCTGGAATGGCCTCCTTGGTACCCCGTCTCAGTAACTATGGGGCTGCGGGGGGGGGGGGGGGGCGGGGCATGATGTCGTCAGCTCACCCATCCCCTAGACAGCTCCTCCTCCTGGTGCAGTGGGGAAAGAAGGAGGGGTCTCCGAAGACAGCTCTGAGGAGGCAGCAAGCAGTTTACTCCAGCCCAGAGGTTTCAGGGGCCGCCTCCACTCCCAAAGCCCAAGCCATCCACTGTCCACACCACAGGCAGATCTTCTGAAAACTAAAACCCGATCATGTCACTCCCCACTTAAAACCCTCCAGTGGCTTAGAATAAAATCCCACCATGCCTGGCTCCTACCTCCCCTCCTGCAAGGTCCCTCATGGTGATCTCCAAGCTGGCCTTGCCTTCCCGGCTATGACTCACCAAGCCCAGCCCCTGCACCTCTGCGTTCTCGGACTAGAACACCACGTGCCCCTCATCTTGCAAGAGCTGGCACTGGACCCCCACTTCAATGCCACCTCGTCAACGAGGCATTTACCTCCTCTCAAAAGAAGTAGCCCCTTGCATCCCTCATTCTCAATCCTCTTAAATTGAATTTCCTCCCAAGCATCTAAAACTACTTGAAATTGTTTTACTTCTTTGTTCACTTCTTGATTATCACTCCTCCCTGCTAGGATGTCCTCTCCAGAGGCTAGGGGCCTTGGTCTGGCCCACACTGCGTCCTCCACACCGAGAACAGCTCTGGCCCACGGCAGCTGCTCAGCGTACACTAGATGAGAACGGATGGATGAAGGCAGAGGAAGGGTCTTCATGCCAGAGAAGGCCACGAGGGCAGGGAAGGTCTTGGCCTGGATGTCCCTTCCTGCTGCCGATGGTCAACAAAGCCTTCCCAACCGTCTGAACACAGGTTCTCTTCTGCCTCCTAGCATCCGTGACCTTGGGCCTGCTGGCCTGGCCGGGCAGTCGCTACCACAGAACTCTGTCCTCGCCGCCCCACAGGCTGACAGCTGAGCACTCCCAAGTGCCAGCCCTGTGCCAGGGGTTTGGGGCAGCAAATCCTGTTCACTCTCTCAAAGACTCTAAGGAAGGGGCGCCTGGGTGCCTCAGTCATTAAGCGTCTGCCTCCGGCTCAGATCATGGTCCCAGGGTCCTGGGATCGAGCCCCGCATCGGGCTCCCTGCTCTGTGGGAAGCCTGCTTCTCCCTCTCCCACTCCCCCTGCTTGTGTTCCCTCTCTCGATGACTCTGTCAAATAAATAAATAAAATCTTTAAAAAAAAAAAAAAAAGACCCTAAGGAAGAGATACTGTTACCATCTCGTTACCAGATGAAGAAGCTGAGGCTTGGGAAAGTTAAGTGGCTTGCCCCAAAGTTACCAGCCAGCAAGTGGGGAGACGGATGCCTGGGCTTCGGACCAGTACCCGTGTGCCTCAGGCACAGGTGGGGGCATGAAGACCAGCTAAGTGGTGCTTTGACAGCAGAGCCCTGAGGTCCAGCCCCCTGGGGACAGGGCAGATCCCAAAGCCAGTTTAGGGGGATCCCAGGCCAGCCTGGGGTTACCAGGTCACATGAAGCAGAAACCATGGGGGCTGGACCAGGCAGGTCACCAGAGGTCACCTGAGTGATCAGGCCCTGGCCATCCCCAAGTCATGCTGCTGTCTGCATCCTTCAGCCAAGGCAGAGGGCTGCTCCTTAGAGGACCAGGGCCCTAATGCCCCAGGGCCAAGAGTGCAGGGTCAGGGTCAAGGACTGCAGAGCACGGGGAAGAAAGGAGCCCCTAGCCCTTGCACCAGGGGAGGGAGAAGGCCTCAGCAGTCTCCTGGGTCCCCCCACCTCTTCTATGGAAGGGAGCGGAAATAGCCCATGTGCAAGACAGAGGTCCCAACCCCTGGCTCCCTGGGGAGGGGGCCCCTCTTCAGCCCAGCCCCAGCTCCAGGCTCATGAGTCAGGACTGGCTTGTTGAAACTGATACCCAGAAACCAGATGCTGGGACTGATGAATAATAGAGTCTCCAAGGCAGGAGCCCCCATCCATTCCCCCCCTAGCACCATCTCCCCAACCCCAGAAAAGCAGAGGACTGTGGGCGGTCGGGCCCCTACAACATGTTGGGGACCCGGCCTGGTCTTTGGTGGGACAGAGGAATTCCTCGTCCAGGAGGAGAGACCACAGGTCTGGGTCCAGGTCCCTGTGCTGCTCACAGCTGACCAACCTGGAGCACCTTGGCTAGAGGGACAGGACTGCCCAGAAGCTCCCCATCCGGGCTAAGCTCCCCTGGGAGCCTACTGGCCCCAAGGCCCCATCTGGCACCTTGGAAATCCAGGGGCGGAGGCTGCAGGTTTGAGCAGGTTGGCCAGGGTGGGGCCAGCTCTGCCAGGCTGCTCTCCTAGCTCCAAACAGCCCATCTCGCCCCTCCCTTCCCCCAGGGCTAGGCCTCACTCCCTTGGATTCTGGGGCCCACCTGGAGGCAGAGCCTGCCTTAAGGCCCTGCCCTGTGCTGGGCCCATGGCAGGACTGTAGAGAACCTCTCTGCAGGCCAGGCTAACTACACAGGCCCCAGAAGTCAGCAAGGCCCCTACCACCCCTGGGCGTGGTCCAGCTAGGACCCAGTGCTAAGGAGAGAGGTAAAGGCTGTGGTCAGTGGACTTCACCTCCTGCCCAGTCCCTGCACGAAGGTGCCAGATCCTGGAGTCCAAGATCCTGACACCTCTCTCTCCAGCGTAGTATAGAAGGTTCCTTGGGAGGGGATGAGGGAGGAGGCACATGCCTGGGCTACAGAAGACCTGCTTCTGGGCCCCACCTACCCCTGTCCTTATCCATCTGTGCAAAGGAGGCACTGGGCAGTTCTCTAGAATATTTTACCTAGGGATGGCCTCTGGGCCCTAATGTGTGCCTGGACCCTGGCGAAGGGACAGAATAAGAGTAAAATCCTCCTAGAGCCCCGCAAACCTGGGGAAGGTTTCTTTGGAATTTGTAGGACCCAGGGCCCCCTCGGCCTCCATTTCCGCGTCTTTGATTTAGGCAAGCCCGGGCCTCTCCAGGTTCTTGGGTCCTCTCCCCTCCCCCAAGCGGGTCCTGGCCGGCGCAGACTGCCTGAGGCTCAGACTCGCGCGCCCCCTGCCGGCCTCGAGACGACTTTCCGCCTGGGACCAACTCCCGGACGCCCAGCTCAGGCAGGGTCGCCGGAGCCTCCCAGCCACCCGGCGCCATGGCCCCTCCAGGATCTTCTCGCCCCGCCAACAATCCTCACGCCGGGGCTGGGTCCCCATAGGCTCCAAACGGCCATAGCGCCGAGCCAACCCCACCCTAGAGTCACTGGGGCGGGGGCGGGAGCTTGAGCCCATTCCACCCTCAAGTAAATGGAGGCAGAGCCAGTGGAGCCCATCGATACCCGCCCGCAGCCCTAGGACTGCGTGGGACCCTCTACTCCCGGTTTTGTCCACTAATTCGGGGGCAGTCTTGGAGCCCGGACCCACAGCCGTCCCGATCCCAGCCCCGTCTCGTCCCCAGCTTCCCCGTGAGACTCACCTTAGGGACATGGGTGAGAGCAGTTTCCTCCCCTGTGGCTGGGGCTCTGGCCAAGGTTGCCAAAGCCTCGGGGGGAGGGGGGGCGCGCGCAGAGCCAGGGGGACCGGAGCCGCGGGGCGGGCTCAGTCGGCGCAGCGCCGGCGGGGGGCGCGGGACGTAGGGGAATTACGGTAGGCCGGCGCGGGCGCTACCACCTGGGCGGGCCGGGACGTACCATCGGAGCGCCCGGCTGGCAAGGGGGAGCGCTGGGAGCCGGGGAAGGGCCGGGCGCCGGAGCCCGCGGCCCTGGGGGCGGCAGGAAGCGCGGCGGGCGCTTGGGGGTAATCTAGGGTCCGGGCTGCGGGGCCGGGGGGGAGGGATCGTCACTGTCCCCGAGGGTGCTGGCCCTTTGCAGATGTGCTGAAAGTTCGAAGTCCCTAGGCTTTTAACCTGGGCTTGAAGACAGGAGCTCGCCCGTCCCCGGCGACGGCCCGTGGCAGGAAGCTGCCTTAGCCGAAGAGAGGAGCCCCTGGGCGGGGGGGGGGGGGGGGGGCCCGGGCGGGGGGACCCGCAGGCCGAGCCCGGCCCGGGAATCGCCCCAAGCCAGGCTCGCTTCCGCTGGATTCTGAACCGTGCCCTCCAGGGCGTCTGAAAAACGGGCCCGCCTATCTCCGTGCCCCCTCTTTGCCCCTAGCCCATGCCTGGCGTGGCTGGAAAAGGGGCCATTCCGCCCTTCGGTGGTCCCGGGTTCTCTCTCCCGCAGCCCACGTTCAGAGTAACTCTGCCCTGGGCACAGGGGTGCGGCGAGTGTATGGGGATACAAGAGGCTCGCAGGAGGAGTCAGGCAGCAGGCCCCAAGCACGCCTCCCGCCTTCCCTAATTACCACACGGGGTGAGGTGGGTGCGGCGGGAAGGGCCCCTAGGGCCTGGGGCGGGCCTGGGGCTCAGGCCCACCTGCATTTTCCCAAATCTAGATCCTCCTCCCCCATGCCCCTCACCAGGCGGGGGGCCTTGGGGCTGCCGGTTCTCCCTCTTTGGCAGCGCTGACCTCCCTGGGGCTGGGTCCAGTCAAGGACAGCTCATCTTGGCCATAACGCATGTGGTGGATCCTCTGTCCCTGCCTCCTGGGCCGGGCACCCCATGCCGTCACCTGCTCCCCCCCCCCATTACTTAGCCACAGCCCAGGAGTTCCTCCAGCTTCTCTGGTCCTGTCACTTCCTCCAGCTGCAGACCAGACTGCCACCTGTCTACAGCTGACCAGCAGCTGAAAGTCACCTCCAGAAATCCCCAGAATCTGGCCATTCTCAAGGACACCCTGGCCTCCCACCTCTCACCCCCAAAGCCTTGCCAGAGAGAATAGGTGACTCCCTCTCCCATTATTCACTACATCCTGCCCATTCTTTCCGCACAAGGATCTCAGATCCACCCCTTCCTCTGCCCTGTGTCCACTGGTCTTCATCTGGCCACCCCTCCCCTAGACACACCTCCCCCTGACTCATCCCTGCCACCTCACAACCTACAGTGAAACTGGAAAGGAACTCCACTCTCTCTGCTGGAACACCGCTAGGAATGGGGTGCTCACAAACACCAAATCTCTGCATGACAATAAACAAATTTACGTAAAAACAAAAGGAATGGGGTGCTCACAACCTGTACACTGGGGCACAACTTCAGCTGTTGGAAGCTCCCCCTCCTGCCAGGGCCCTTGGAACCAAGCAGAAAAATTCACCTCCCTTTCCTCCTGACAGATCCTTAGAACCGGGGGACTCTGGGGACAGACAGATTTGGTGTGAGTCCTGGCCTTGCAGTGGCAAGTCATTTACCTCCCTGCTCCTTGGTGTCCTATCACCAAAGTGGAGATGCGGAGATGGGGTAGTCCCTACTGCGAAGGATGGGGGTGAGGACAAGAAGAGTTTCCTGTGGGGAGGCAGGAATGAACGGTGGCTGCTGGAATCATTACCTTTGAGGATGATGCCCTGAGGGTCCCATCTCCAGGATAAATACCCTTGAGTTGTCACTTGCCTCAAATGTGATGGGCCAGTGTCCCCTGGGCCAGTGTCAGCCCTCCTCCATGTCCCCTTGTGACCTGGGGTGCTCTGCACAGACTCTGATCAGAGCACCTGGCTCAAGGGGGGCCCTCAAGGAGCTGGGGAGTCCAGACACCATCTGTCCTGTGAGTCGATAGCCACTGTCTCACCACCTGGCCCTCCATGAGGGAGGGGCCGAACACTTCCTTCATCTCCCTGCTTCCCAAGACTCCAGGCTCTACCCGCCCTGGCAACAGGACAGATGTGCCATAAACATTTGCCATGCTGGGTAGGGTTGCTGGGGTCTGGGATGGAACCTGGGGAGGTCTCGGGTCTTAGGGAGGGGAAGGAGGGCACACCCAAAGCCGAGGGGTTTCTCTCCCCCTCCACGGGAGATGAACAGCCAGGATTCTCTTGAACACCTACGTCATGCCCCACTCCATGCTAAGCACTGCACGTCTGAGCCCTGTTTTAATCCTTCCCACAACTCAAGAAGCCTCAGCTTGCAGATGAAGAAACTGAGGTCAGAGAGGTGTAGTGATTTGCCCAGGGTTGCACAGCTGGAAAGGAGTAGGCTTTGACCCTGGAGTTCACAGGTGTAGGCTACTCTACACATCTTCATCCTGAGGAGGGGCAGGGATACAACTTCTCTCCTGCGGTCTCCAAGGCCCTGACCTCCGGGTGCTCCCTGTCCAGCTCTGTTGCCCCCCTCCCCTTTCCCTGGCCCAGCTCCCTCTTAGAGCCCCAGCATGCCTCCCTGCTCACTCAGCTCCTCATTCCTCAGGACGTCAGCAGCCTCCTCCAGGAGCCTGTCCCCCAGAACAAACTCCAGGGCAGGAGGCGGGGGTGAGGGGGTGGGGGGGGACGGCTGCTTCATCTCAGAAGCCCCAGCACCCATAAGAGGCTAAAACAAAGCCTGGGGACCAGTTGGGCAAGCCCACGGCCTGACTTCTCCCCTCCTCCCCGGGGAGCTAGGATGTCCGCTCCAGGAGGCCCTGGGCCTAGAACCGGGCCTGGCACAACAGACGCTAAAAGCTGATTTGGTGAACGCATGAATGACGTCATCTCCTTAAAAAAGCTAGTCATATCCTGCTAGCCTTCTGAGCAGGGCTTGGAGGAGCGAGAACGAGGCTCTTGATCCCCCTCCAGATCCAGCTCTGCTAGTCATGCCGAGCAAGGTGGGCAAGCTCTCTCCTCTCCGGGCCCCGTTTTCATCACGTCATGTGAGAATAAGGCTTTCCTCGGGACGTCTCCGTGGGCTCAGTGAGACAAGCATGAGGGCCTAACGCCCCACCTGGTGCACAAGGCTGTTTGGTCAGTGGTGGTGGTTATCACCATCAAGGACATTCTTTGTTCCTCTTTGTCACCAAAGTAGGATGTCATTTGCCTCCTCTCCTCTCACTCTGCTCCAGCCAACTCGACCCCTGGACAGGACAAGCCTCCTGCCCGTGTATCCTGCCCCTGCACCTGAGTCTGTGGCAGTCCCCCCTTCCCGGACCAGCCCTGCCTGCCGCTCTGCCTCTCCATATTTTCACCTCCACCGGAGGCCACCTTCTCCGGGACGTCCGCCCTCACTGGCCCCCCGGCCTCTCATCACTCAGACATCCCTGTCCCCAAAGTGAGTCTGCCATTTGTCCTAACACGGGTCCCACCGGGGACAGGACTTGGACTCTCCCCCTGCAGGCTGGGCGACCCTCTGGCCCATGTCAGTCACGCTGAGTTCCAGGCAGGCCAGGGCTGGGCTGGAGCTAGGACCTGGAGCCTGCCGAAGGCCCACACTCGCTGAGAGGGGCTCGCCACTCGGGGACCTCCCACCCTTGCCCCTGCCTGTGGCACCTTGGGGGCCTGGCCCAGGAGCAGCTGCCTGCAGGAAGGGCCCCCGGCAGGATGTATGTTGGGGGCTGCTGAGGCCAGTTTGTTGCCAGGAGCCCCCATCTGGGAGAGAGGCAACCAGCCAACACCAGAGCCCCAATGCCAGGCACCAGCCGTGCCAGCACGTTGAGTCTGACATCACAGCCACCCCCTTGCCCGGTGACCACGGCAACTGAAAGCCTCCCCCTCCTGCCCCCGCCCCCAGAACAGTCCTCCATGTTCCTTCTAACCTGGTCTTCCTGTACAGAATGTATGAGCGTGTGTCTGGGCGGAGGGGGGTGGGAGGGGAGCTGGGGGGTGGGAGGGTGGCATTTTTAATTTCCTGCGGCTGGCAGAGCTGAGCTTCACGGCGGTTCGGAACACAGGCTCTGACATTACACGGATCTGGGCTCTGGGTTCCAATCCCAGCTCCACCACATCCCAGCGATGAGCCACTAGCTCCCTGAGCCTCAGTTTCTTCATCGATAAGTAAGAATACTGACAGGACACATCTCCGAAGGCCAGAGGGAAGAGACGGGGAGTCCTCAGCTCCCAGGCCTGACCCAGTAAGTGCTGGCTGTTTGCATCACGGTCACTCAAAGGCGTGCTGGAAGGGGCCACACTTGGGTTCAAGCCCTGGCTTGGTCCCTCATGAGCTGTGGGGCCTCAGCCAAGTCACAGGACCTCTCTGAACCTTGGTCTCTTCATCTGGGAAACGGGGCACCCAGGCCTTCCCAGCAGAGCGGCAACCAGCAGCACATAGGGACAGAGAGAGAGCACACGGCACCAAGCCTGGCGCATTATGGGCAGAATCGCCGGGCAATGATATTTATCGTTCTCCCTCTTGTTCTGCCCCGCTCCCGGCTCCCAGGCCCTGGCCCTTCAGGACCAGATGTCCCTTCTTCCCTTTGTCATTCCACGGCACAGTCACTCTCACCAACTCCCTAAGTGTCCCCAACCCATGCCCAGGCCTGACAAGTGGCCCAGTGCTGCAGGAAGGGTACCAGCTAGGCACTGGAGTGAAACCTCGGGGCGGGGGGGGTCCTTTCCCTTCCCGGGTCTCAGCTTTCTCATCCGTAACATGGGGCCACAGCTCCTATCATCTCAGCGTGGCTGCCAAGGACTGCAGTGCAGGAAAGGGCTTTGGGGCACCCCTCCTCCCCCAGCTTGCGGAAGTCCCCTCCATTTTGCTGTTTCTGAGCCAAGGGCAGCCCCTCTGCCTCCTAAACCAGCCACCCTGCGGCCCAACCCACCCTTGAACCCAGATGACACTGTGGCCGGGCCAGCTGCACCCTTGCCAGGGCCCTGTGGGTATCCACGCCTGGAGAGAGAGAGGGTTAGAGCCCTGTCCCCTCTGCTCCCAGCAACCCAGGCCCTCCAGCCTCCCTACCTTGGCTGCACGCCCCTTGTCCATGCAGTCTGGGTTCTGACAGCGCAGTCCTTTCTCCTCCGCCAGGCTCTGGTCGTCTGCAGAGGAGAGAAGCAGAGGGTTATCAGTCGGGTGGGGCCCAGGGAGGCTGCGCCCCAGGCGGGGGCACCCAGGCGGCCCTGGGGCCCCAGTGGCCTCCAGACTAGAGGATGGGTGGAGCTGTCTCCTCAATCCTCCCTTCAAAGGAGGTCAGTGTCCCTTTCTCTTTTAAATGCCAACTTATCTGCACGGGAATCTGTTTGCAGAGTCCTTTTCTTGTTGCAGTTCCCCAGGGAAATTATCCAGATTCCGCGGGGAGAAAACGTCTTTGGAAATAAGCTGCTCCCTCCCTCTGTCCCACTAGTGGGGGGCGGGGGTAGCTCAGTGACCTTGCGGGGCTCCAGACTTCCTGGGGGATCCCCGCAGGGCTGCCCGGTCCGCGATCCCTTCTTACCCCTGCCCTCCACATCACAGCCTCTGTGGATGGACTCCTCCTCAAAGGCCCGGGGTGTCTCCTTTCCCCACGGTCCATCTTTGACCCAGAATTTGGCCCCCTCCTAGCTACCTCTCTTCCTAGCGGCTGGGGCGCAGCAGCAGAGGGGGGCAGGGAAGGGGCAGAGAGGCTGCCTGCCCCAGCCAGCGTGCAGGGCCAGGGGAAGGGGTGCTGCTGAAGCGGGCCGCAACCTGGGGGCAGAGTTTGGACCCCCACCGCCCTGATTTCGAGGCTGGCGTCCACCTCCCACCTTGATCGGGCCTTCCCCAGAGCAGGGGAAGGAGCGCGCCCTGGTCCCCCCACGGCTCCCCCCGCCCGGCCCGCCGGCGCGCGGCGCCCCCCGCCCTCGCCCCTCCTCAAGCCGGCGCGGAGGCAGCCCGACCGGCAGGCCTGCACGGCGGAGCCGGGCCGGGGCTCCGCACTCACCCATGGAGGAGGCGCCG